>NW_025334637.1:0-300000 GCF_014858855.1 Bufo gargarizans | reverse complement strand
AGTAGCCACAATATCCTTGCCCGTGAAGCCATTTTTATGCAACGCAATGATGGCTGCACGCATTTCTTTGCAGGTCACCATGGTTAACAATGGAAGAACAATGATTTCAAGCATCACCCTCCTTTTAACAGGTCAAGTCTGCCATTTTAATCCAATCAGCCTGACATAATGATCTCCAGCTTTGTGCTCATCAACATTCTCACCTGAGTTAACAAGACCATTACTGAAATGATATCAGCAGGTCCTTTAATGACAGCAATGAAATGCAGTGGAAAGGTTTTTTTGGGATTAAGTTAATTTTCATGGCAAAGAAGGACTATGCAATTTATCTGATCACTCTTCATAAAATTCTGGAGTATATGCAAATTGCTATTATAAAAACTTAAGCAGCAACTTTTCCAATTTTCTATATTTATGTAATTCTCAAAACTTTTGGCCATGACTGTACATTAGGTTTTATGGGGCGGAATCACGGTGCACAATTCTGTGGTTCCGAAGCATTATTGTCAACAACTTTGTAGGTCAGCTGTCCCCCATATATATGTACCGCATAACTATATGAGATTAACCGTTGTGTCATTTAGAGCTCTTTCACACCTGCGTTATTGTCTTCCGGCATAGAGTTCCGTCGTCGGGGCTCTATGCCGGAAGAATCCTGATCAGGATTATCCTAATGCATTCTGAATGGAGTGAAATCCGTTCAGGATGCATCAGGATGTCTTAAGTGTCGGAACGGAACGTTTTTTGGCCGGAGAAAATACCGCAGCATGCTGCGCTATTTGCTCCGGCCCAAAAAACTGAAGACTTGCCGCAAGGCCAGATCCGGATTGAATGCCCATTGAAAGGCATTGATCCGGATCCAGCCTTAAGCTAAACGTCGTTTCGGCGCATTGCCGGATACGACGTTTAGCTTTTTTAGAGTGGTTACCATGGCTGCCGGGATGCTAAAGTCCTGGCAGCCATGGTAAAGTGTAGTGGGGAGCGGGGGAGCAGCATACTTACCATCCGTGCGGCTCCCGGGGCGCTCCAGAGTGACATCAGGGCGCCCCAGGCGCATGGATGGCGTGACATGGGGCGCTCTGACATCATTCTGGAGCGCCCCGGGAGCCGCACGGACGGTAAGTATACTGCTCCCCCGCTCCCCGCTCCTACTATGGCAACCAGGACTTTAATAGCGTCCTGGGTGCCATAGTAACACTGAAAGCATTTTGAAGACGGATCCGTCTTCAAATGCTTTCAGTACACTTGCGTTTTTCCGGATCCGGCGTGTAATTCCGGCAAGTGGAGTACACGCCGGATCCGGACAACGCAAGTGTGAAAGAGGCCTTACTTATTTATTTAGCATACATTGATTATACAATATACAATATTCATATGTAGTCTATGTCCCATCAGGGTGGTGTTTCTTTCTGTCTACCTGGTTTTAATGATATTGTCGCATATATATATCATGTTATGAATTCAATAAAGTATTTATATATTTTGATAGCAGTACGTGGTGAGCTCCGTTTCTTGTAGGTTTGTGTACCTATTTGTGGATCCAAAGTTAAACCCGCCAGCTGATTGGTCGGTGTTACGGGGGTATCCTAGGAATAGGTATTTAATTGTTGAACCCTGGAGAACCCTTACAATGTTTTCCATCTAGTTTTACATAAAATAACAGTCAGGGTTCCAAAATAAAATGGGGCCATGAATTAACCCCTTCAGCTGTACTACATTTCTATCTTCAATTAAATGGAACATTTGAGCAGACATGTAGCAGTTCATGAAAATCGTGAATCCAAACTTTAATGTGTGACTATAGCATGTCAATATTTGAACAGTGGAGGGCAAATTTCCATCACCCCTGCTAATTAGTTGAATGTAACTAAGCTGCCACAACCTTAACCATATGAGCATCATTGTCCCTGGGAAAATGAAGAGGATGATATGCTCAGCTGATTTGTTGGGTTATCAGGAGTAGGAACTCCCGACCAATCAAATATTGATGACTTATTCTAAGTCCTAGAAAAAATCTTTAAATTTAAAGAAAATGTGTACAGTTTTTATCTTGCTGCCTAAGTAGTTTGCAGTTCACACTTCTCAAACCTTCAGCCTAATCCCACCTAAACACAAACATTATGGTTTACCAGTCAAAAATATCTGTGAATGAATGACATTATTTTGATCAACCCCCAAGAAATACATCCTAGAAAGATGTACTTGGTTCCAAAGTCACCTCGAAATGGGGTTGTCTTCTGCTGGATCTTTACTTTGCCGGTAGAGTTTCACCCTGGTAATTTGTCACACCATAAGAACACCATTCAAATCTACCTATAACAGAGCTTGTCAATCACTTTTTCTACTGGGACCTCACCAGCCAGAACATGGTGGTGTCTGGGCCTTTCCATTGGTTGTAGTATATGCAAAGCTAGCCTAATTTATCCCCAATTCTTCTCTTGAATATTGAGTATATTGACTATAGCAGGGGTAGGCAACCTCCGTCTCCCAGCTGTTGTGAAACTACAACTCCCAGTATGTATACTTGCTCTGCTCTTCTAAGAACTCACATAGAAATTAATGGAGCATGCTGGGAATTGTAGTTTCACAACAGCTGGGAGCCGGAGGTTGCCTACCCCTGGACTATAGCATTAAAATATGCAGAATTCAGCTTCCATTGTTGCTAAATCAGTGATGGGTGCAACCAGAGAAATACCTGTTCAGAATATAATCAAAATTAACTCATCAGTTTCACCAAACCAACTATTGGGAGGCCCACCTTGAATTCGAGAAACACTGTTCTGGAGCATTGAGCTCTACAGTATATTTCCATTGATGAAAATCTTGGACAAGATTTGGGCATCATAATTGCAGATATATAATGTACAGTAAATGAGCAGCATGGTGGCTCAGGGGTTAGCGCTGGTACCTTGCAGCACTGGGGTCCAAGGTTGAAATCTGACAGAGGGCAACATATGCATGGATTTTCTATGTTCTCCTTGTGTTTGTGTAGGTTTCCTCCCACCCAAAGACATACGGATAGCAAACTTAGATTGTGAGCTCCAATGGGGAAGGTAAGTGTTGTTGGGGCAGTGACCAGCAGCAGTTCTTACTGCAATGTCGGCTCCTCTGATCAGGAGCAGCTGAGAGGAGGAGTCTTCTTATGATGTCTTCAGGCTGCTGTGTGCCGGACCACAGGGCTTGCAGCAGGATTAGACGTCACCAGCAGCACTGCTGCTCATTGGCTGCCTGCTACAGAAGTCAGGAGACTAGAGTAAGAGATCGGCTTGCCCGGGCCTGTGCCGCACAGGTCAAACCCGGACTGTCCGGGTGAATTCCGGACAGGTGGCAACCCTACTGAGGCTCTCTATAGAGCGCTCAGGCGGCTGCAGCCTTAAAGGAAGCAAAACAAGCACCGACTCTGCTTGGGGCCTCGGGCCAGCTCGGGGCCCCAAGCAATTGCTTGTTCTGCCTGTCTGTTAGCGACGGGCCTGATGTTAGTGTCTATAAGGTGCTGTGGAATATAATGGCACGATATAAGCAAGTAAAATAAATTTAATCTATAGGTCCTATAGTCCAGAAAGACACAATTAGAATTATAAGCATAGCTATAAATTAGTAGACGGTGTAGATCCAGCTCCATCCTTTTCATTAAATTGCTATTTTTATTGATACTTTACAGTAACAAATTTCATACCTGAGCTGTTGTCATGTAAACCATAATTCATTATAACCTTTCCCCTCTCAAAGGGCAAATATAGTTAATTAAACCATATCTCAGCCTAGACTATGAGTGATTAACGGCTTTGATTAATGGCTTGTGTGTTTATTGTCACTTAACAAATGCGGCCACTTCAGTCATATTTCAGAGTTTGTTTCGGCTTGTCAGTTGTTGCACAGTTTTTCTAATGGCTCTATCTTCTCTGGTTAACAAGTTGGTTTCAGAGCTGGACATTTCACAAATGATTGTCGCACTAATTGGTTTCTGCATAATTGTTGATCCCGCTGCAGCAGTGATTGTGACATTTAACAGAAAATACAGATATCTGCCTCCTGATATTCACTGACCACTGACCAAGATATTGTTCAAACAGAAGTAGAATGCTAATAATGATGTTTTCATATCCATTAATTAGCTGTATGTATTACCCTTCCGCTAAAACACCTTATTTTGTGGCTGTCTATGAACTAATGAAGAACTGCTCTGTTTTTCAAGACACCAATGTAACACTAATTTGTCTAAGGCCTATTAGAGGCAGAAGCAAAGTATTTGTGTACTGAGCTACTTAATATTTTATGAAAACAGTGATAAATTTTGCTTTAGCCTTTTTCAGTTCACTACGCTTCTCTAATTAGACCTTAATAAGTATTTATAAGGAGTCAGCTGCTATTAAACTTTTAAATAAATTCCTGTTTGGCCATGGAGTACAAGTTTAAGAACTACAAAATGCAGTTATAATACCTTAACTTAGCTCTAATCAGGTTAAGACTCAATTTCTGATTGCCTGATTGGAGTTATTCTGATTGCCTGATTGGAGTCGGAAAGGAATTTTTTATTCCCTTAAAGTGGGGAAAATTGGCTTCTACCTCGCAGTTTTTTTTTTGCCTTCCTCTGGATCAACTTGCAGGATAACAGGCTGACCTGGATGGACAAATGTCTTTTTTTGGCCTTATGTACTATGTTACTATGTAAGTCAATTCCATACAATAATTCCACATGTCAGTTAAAACCTGGACAAGCTGCAATTCACAACACAACCACTGGGCAGTTGCACATAGACATGCTATGCAGTGGTCCACTGAAAGGGGTTAATGCGACTGTACAGGGAAAGGGAGAGAGTTTCCTAGCAGGAATCATTAGGCTGGGCTGGCACCATCTTTCTTCCTGGAGAAGTAGTTCAGTCTAGTGGAAGCTGTGAGTGAGTAATCATCAAAAAGCAGCAAGGAACAAAGTTAACCAGGAAATACTCTAACCCTGTGGATTAAAAAGCAGCAAAGTAAGAGTGCATATTCCAGCCCTTGAGGCAAAGAGCTACTGGATTCAGCAGAAAGCTCAACAGCCACACAATGGAAAATTCAGAGCACCTATCAGAGAAGATAACATCTTCATTGAGGTTACAGACTTTCCTGCATGTTGGTTGGAGCAATAATCTTCAGGTTCCCCATGGGTCTACAAAACAGATTTGCCATCTGTTGGGAGACTGTATTCCACTGAGACTAGTGTGGAGATACCAACATAGTCAGAGTCAGAGATAAGTTTCACCCCTTGGTCGATTTGAGAAGATTGTGTGGCTTATAAAGGGAACTTTTACTCGCTTAAAGATCATTGGGAAATTAAATATGTCAACTGTAAGGACTGTGCTTACTGTGTACAGTGCCTATTTGAAGCATCTAATGAATTGCCTCAGTAAAGTCGAGTGAACTTGTTGTCTTAAACCCATCACCATAATGCTGCATTGTCAGCCTGTCCACAGGATTCCTGCCTTGCACCTCAAAACTTGTCTCCACCAAGGGCACCCCACCTAATTCCAAGCAGGAGCCCCAAAGCCAAGGAGTGCACAGAAGGGAAGAAAATGTGCTCCTGTATCATCCCTGAATGGCCCCAAGGAGTGCCAGAGTAAGGACCGCCACTGTAAGTAACTACTACTACTCTCATCACTGCCACCACTCCTCGTCTACACCCTTCTCCCCTCTCATGGGAACACTGTAGACAAATGTAGTCTAGACGTCTTGTGACAATATCACAAAATCATGTTGTTTTGAAAAGCTGGTCATCTCATAGCACACATATCAGGACATGTCTAGTCAACTACCTACTAAGTATTACTTACTGTATTTGTTTTTTATATATATGTGATTTTTCAAATAATTATTAGTAGGAGTGTTAAATGATTCCTCAGAATGATAATATTTCTCTTGACATCTTTCCCAAGCCCAATTATTTCACAAGAAAGAGCTTACTTTCATTATTGTGATGATCAAGACAATAAAAAATACAATTAAAGGCCCCCATGCATATTAAACAATTTTTGGCTAAACCTGCCATTTTCCTCAGGAACTGCCAACAATCTAATGTATATTGGAAGCCTTGACTTTCCCCAATATATGATGTTGTAGGAGAGAAGGATCAGGCATATTGAATTTCAACACTTAATCCTCAGGATATGTCATCATTGTCTGATCAGTAACATCCAAACATGGCACTCCAGCCAATCAGTTAGCTGTTTGAAGAGACCTTTAATGTCATGTCTATTGGTCAAATGGATATCAATGTGAATGGGATTGGGCAATAAACCATAGCCACTAGACGGCAGAGCTCGTCGGAGTGTTGTAGTCCTTCAAAAAGCTGATTTGCCAAGTTGTAGAGACTCCCACTAATCTGAGCATAGGTCATCAATATTTAATTCCTAGTAAACTCATATTGTTGGATCAACTATAGTGACTGCCGCAGAAGCTGCAGCTTAAGGGAGTTCATTCACAGTAGTGGGAAGTTGATCAAAACAGATGATATCAAATAAAACAGTTGCTCATCTGGTGAAATTTTTGGCGTATGGTCTCTTTAATGGGGCTTAGCAGCCTAAGCCTCTATTTGGGACAATCATACCTACTGTATGTTGTTGATATGACTTACTTATAAAAGTACAGTAGTGATAGTACATCTTCTGATAAGCTGTTATACTGTAGCAGGACAACTAGCTTATTCATGACAATAAGTTCTTTGCTTCAGAAATCAGGGAGTAATGTTGTTTAAATGGGCATCAATTAATGTTGCTTGCCCTGCTTCCATTATATCTAACTCGAGAAGAAGCTTTAATTTACAGTTGGCTATGGTATGTGTATTTCTAAAGGTGGTTATATGACCCTGGTGGTGTATATGTGTTGTTTCTGTCTGCATATATGTATCTACTTATATATATACATATACTTTAGGGGTATCAAATTTGACCATACTGTAGTGCACAAAACACAAGTTGGAATAGATGCCCTCTTGGGAGTGGTGTACCTCCAATAAAGGCAGACCACGCAGCTGCCATGGGGCCCGTGGGGAAAAGGGGCCACAGTGAAGGATAGGCCTTGCCCACTAATTACACTCATTACATCCAGTTCCCAGTATAGTATTCCTACTATCCCTACTATCAGTGGAGAAACCTAAAGGACCCAGTCTTGTAAATATAGTAAATGAACTGCAGAAAGAATGGTGTAGTTCCTAGGTTAGACAGGGGTATCTGCCAGGACCTGCAATGACATCATCATCACAGGTCCTGTACTTCAAGGAAAGGGACGGGACTGCACAAAGCATAGTGTAGTTCCCTGGTTAGAAAGAAGCATCTGACAGGACGTGTAGTGACATCATCACCACAGGTCCTGCACATCTAGTAAAGGAACTGCACAGCAGAGCATCCTCACAGGTCCTTCAACACCCAACAGAATAGAAGATAAATGTTACACTGAGGCTAGGTCCTCTTCCTTTCTCTTCATTTGCCTCTATTCCCTAATTTTACATACATATATATATATATATATATATATATATATATATTTATATGCTAGGACAAGGACCTGGCTTCGCACGGGTATATTTCATCTATTTCATTTAATGTTTGTGTGTCGTTAAAATATAACTACAGTATTCCCCATAACAGTGACCTCTACAGCACCCCGCCTCATTAACAATGAACTCCACAGCCCCACTCCCCTAAACACTGCCCCCACAGTGCCCTGCCTCCTTAAAATGGGATCTCCACAGCAGCCCATCCCCTTAACTTTGACCTTTACAGCAGCCCGCCCCTTTAACAGTGAGTTTTACAGCATCCCACTCCCTTGACAGCGACCTCCTCAGGGGCCTGCCCCCTTAACAGTGACCTCTACAGCACCCCATCCCTTAACACTGACCTCCATAGGGGACCGTCCCCTTATCTGTGACCTTTAAAAGTGACTGCCACAGTACCCCATTCCCTTAACAGTGACCATCCACAGTACCTCTCTTCCTTAATAGTAACCTCACAGTACCCTGCTGCCTTAACAGTAACCTCCACAGCAGTTTAACCTTTAATAGTGGCCCCTGACCCCTTAACAGTGACCTCTACTGTGCCTGCCCCTTTTAACAGTGACCTCCACAGTGGTCTGCCCCCTTAACAGTAACCTCCAGAGTGCCTGCCCCTTTAACAGTGACATCCACAGCGCCCTGCCCCTTGAAAGCTGACTTACAACAGTAAAGAAAAATGGCTAAGTTGTTATGGAAACCTGATGTAAAACGGTGTGTATGTGGAGACTAAGGACTTTCAAGCTTCTATTGGCTGATAAGGGACATGTGACTGTGTGTATGGCAGTTGGGATATGAGTGAAAGACTTGTAGGCTTCTATTGGCTAATGGAGGTAAAAAAAAAAAAAAATCTCAGGAACAGTACATCCTAGAGAGCTGAGACACCTGATGTACCTGTGTGCCAAATTTGGTGAAGATCGATCCACTCATTTGGTCGTGCATAAAGAACAGACAGACAGACAGACAGACACAAACTCATTTTTATATATATATATATATATATATATATGTAAGAGACTAGCAGAAGGAACCAGTTTTGCATGGGTATATTTCATCTATTTCATTTAATGTTTGTATGTGTCGTTAAAAGATATCGATCAGTGAAGGTCAGTTTGCAGTGTTTGCCAGCGAACACATGTGGGCTGCCATCTTTAGTAAGGTAGACTCACCTGTCCGGCGATGCACAGGTAAGCCCTTACCTGTGTCGGGAGCCGGTCTGAAATCAAATGCAGTCACCGGGAGCAGGCAGTTCTGAGAACAGCCGCCGGGGGCCTTCATCTGGCTGTTCTCGGGACTGCCTGCTCTCAGTGACCGCATTTTGATTTCAGACCGCCTCCTGACACAGGTAAGGGCTTACCTGTGCATCACTGGAAGGGTGAGTCTACCTTACCAAAGATGGCAGCCCGCATGTGTTCACTGGCGAACACTGCAAACTGACCATCACTGATATCGATGGTATCCTCCATAACAGTGACCTCTACAGTACCCAGCCCCGTTAACAGTGAACTCCACAGCCCTTCCCCCCTTTAACACTTACTGCACCCGCTCAGTGCCCCGCCTCCTTAAAATGGGACCTCCACAGCAGTTCATCTTCTTAACTTTGACCTTCACAGCAGCTCGCCCTTTTAACAGTGAGTTTCATAGCACCTCATTCACTTGACATTGACCCCCTCAGTGGCCTGCCCCCTTAACAGTGACCTATACAACACCCGCCTCTTAATACTGACCTCCATAGGGGACTGTCTTCTTATCTGTGACCTCCACTGTTCCCTGCCCTTTTAACATAGACCTCCACAGCACCTATTCCTTTAACAATGACTTTGACAATACCTTAACAGTGACCTATACAACACCCGCCTCTTAATACTGACCTCCATAGGGGACTGTCCTCTTATCTGTGACCTCCACTGTTCCCTGCCCTTTTAACATAGACCTCCACAGCACCTATTCCTTTAACAGTGACTTTGACAATACCCCGTTCCCTTAACAGTGACCTCACAGTACTCTGTTGACTTAACAGTGACCTCCACAGCGCCCTACCCCTTTAAGGCTGGGGCTACATGAAGACATGTTTCCCAACATTTTGTGGTACCAATATCGCCCGATTTTTATAATGATAGGCTATGGTGTGGAACTACAACAAGCGACATGCTGTGACTGTGACATGACAGTCACAAAAAATCCATGATGGTGGATGGATGCATGTAGCAGTGCATTTGTGCCCTATGTGTCATGCGACTTATTGTCGTCGTGTAGCCCTAGCCTACAGCTAACCTACCGCAGTGAAGAAAAATGGCTGAGTTGTTATGGAAACCTTGAGTAAAACTGTGTGTATGTGGAGACTAAGGGCCTGCAAGCTTCTATTGGCTGATAAGGAACATGTGACCGTGTGTATGGCTGTTGGGATATGAGTGAAAGACTTGCAGGCTTCTATTGGCTAAGGCAGGTCATTTTTGGGGAACATCTCAGGAACGGTACGTCCTAGAGAGCTGAGACCCAGTCTAAAACCTTTCTGGACACCTGATGTACCTGTGTGCCAAATTTGGTGAAGATTGGTCCATTTGTTTGGTCGTGCATAAAGAACGTCCAGACAGATGTCTAGACAGACAGACAAACAGAAACTAATTTTTATTTATATAAGAGACTAGCAGAAGGACCCGGCTTTGCACAGGTATGCTTAATCTATTTCATTTAATGTTTGTGTGTGTATGTTAAAAGATAACAGTATCCCCCATAACAGTGACCTCTACAGCACCACGCCCCCTTAACTGTTCAACTCAACACTGACCACCTCACAGTGCCTCGCCTCCTTAAAATGGGATCTCCACAGCAGCCCATCCCCTTAACTTTGACCTTCATAGCAGCCCGCCCCTTTAACAGTGAGTTTCACAGGACCCCACTCACTTGACAGTGACTTCCTCAGGGGTCAGCCCCCTTAGCAGAGACTTATACAGCACCCTGCCCCTTAACACTGATCTCCATAGAGGACCGTCCCCTTATCTGTGACCTCTACTGTTTCCTGCCCCCTTAACAGAGACCTCCACAGCACCATCCCTTTAACAGTGACTTCCACAGTACCCCGCTTCCTTAACACTGACCTCACAGTACCCTGCCTCTTTAACAGTGACCTCCACAGTGTCCGCCCCTTTAAGGCTAGGGCTACACGACGACATGTGTCTCGCAACATTTTGTCTCACCAATGTCGCCCAACAATTTTTATAATTATAGGCTATGGTGTCGCATTGAGACATGCAACATGCTGTGACTGCGACACAACAGTCGCAAAAAATCCATCTTGGATGGATTTTTCTGTGACTGTCGAGTCAAAGTTGCAGCATGTCGCATGTCGCAGTGCAACACCATAGACTATAATTATAAAATTTGTTGTGCGACATCAATGTCGCAGTGTACTAGCTAGGAAATATACATAATCCTAATAATCTATGGATGGGTAAATAATCCTAACCAAATTATATAATCCCTAACATTACACATATGCTCAGACTATCTGCAGGGGAAAATCTGCTAGATGTCCGATTTTGCATCTAACCACCTAAAAAGTACATATGACGTAACACATACCAGTGGAAAGATGTCGATGGCGTGCCCCCTTGACACACATTTCGTATGTTGCTTCCTCTTCCCCTGGCAAATTCAGTGGCTATTTTGCAACTTAAACTATATTGTATGTACCTGGATCTGTAGTCACTTGTATTAAAGAATGAACTAATTGCATTGTAATTGTGGGGTGCTGTAAATTTGTGTATTGCACATGAATTCAGATTGACATTGAGTAGGGTAGAGTGCAGGATTTCTCAATGTCAAAAATATGGCTCAGGCTATTGAATGTAGGACAATATGATTTAAAGCTCTCGTGGTTCTTGAGCAATGTTCAAACCATTACTCCCAATAATTATAAAACAAATACATATTAAAAAGTTGTAGAATGATTTGATCACTACTTGGGGAAAGATAGAAGAAATATATATAATATTGTACCTGACATGTTCTCGGCATACAGCTCCTCTGTAGAGGAACACGCTGGTTATTAACCATGTCTACGTGTAAAAATAATGATCATTATTACCATGCTTTGACTACTACCTACTGACATTAGTCAAGTTGAGATGAAATATGTCAAAAAAGCACAACTAATTAATGAAACTTTTTGACATTGACCATAATGTATGTTCTTCTAAACCATTGCTAGATTATATTAAGAACCTATTCATCAGTAATATAATGCAAAGTACTGCGTGTGTTTGTAATATATCCTCTTTTTTTCCCATTACTAATGAAAATAGGCTAAATTTATGTAATCCTTATTGGGAATTAGAAAAAAAAAAATCATTTTCATATCTAATTCTCTTTTAAATGCCCTACTAAGCTTTCACATTTTGTCATTTGCTATGCCTTGTTCATTTTCACATGGGCAGAAAGACTAGCTAGAACTTATTAACTATCTGGTCCCTTGAGTAAGTGAGCCAAGGCTTACATTCAGAGGAGGATTGAAGTGCTGGGATGCAGGAGTGCACCGGAGAGCCTTATCACATTTGCTCTTCTGACTTACACAAATTTCCCAAGTTTCTTCACATTTATTTGTCTTTACGCTATGATCCTATAATGACATGTGTAGATCACACTTTTTTTAAATGATCATAATTTTCTTAAGTCAGTGAGTGACATTACTTACAGCTCTGGCTCTCGGGTATGCTATGTATCAGCACCAGCATTCTGGTGACATTAGAGCTGCATTAATTAATCTTCCTAAGATGCAAGTTGGCATTTTTGTCCTTACCATTTTTATCACATATGTCATACAACAATCATCACGGGTCTGGATGCTGAAATTCTTGGAGTCAGCTGATATTTCCTTTTGAGGCTTTGATTGGTGCTCCATGATGCTGCTTGGACGCTGGTCCCTGAGCTCTGGACCGTTTATAGACACCAGCCAAGTTCTCATGGAATGATGCCTTACAAATGCATGTTAATGCCAATGATCCTCATGTAAATTGTGACAGATCTATGGTATTTATACAGTTTTATTTACTCACATATTGATGTAATTCAGGTAAAAGTCCGTCTGAGCAAGAGGTGCCACTTCATATGGCTCACTAGGAGGGTAGGGAGATCCTTAATTGTGTTCATATGCCCTAAAAGGTCATTTCAAACCTGCTAAATCTGCTTGTTTATTTGTATTCTATTGGCTGTTGAATTACAGATTTGCCAGTTTGGACATCACAAAAAATCCTAAAAATGCTATATGTTATTTCCCACAGAAAGAAATCTGCCCCATATAATGTACAAAAAAGTTACAATGACATTCAGTATTTACTGAGACTAAACGATTTTAAGAAAAATGAATTGCCATTTATAAAGTCATAGACATATAATTTTCCTTGCTCTATGCTGCTTACTCACCTGGTAACTGACCTTGGCTTCTCTCTCCTGGTTTTGACCCTGCTTGCTGATTTCCCTTTATAATGTACCTCCCTGGTCATTGGAGAAGGTTATTCACTTCGCAGGGGTAATCTGGGTTCCTAGCAGCAAAGTCTATCATCCTTGTGGCCAGCTCTGGTGAAGAACCTAGTCTTAGCTTCCTATCGCTTGGATTGGTTTTGGAAAGCTGGTAGCAATTTTGGAGTGAACCAAATGTTGACCTTAGTACTTCCTAACAGTCACCTTGGGCCTCAGACCTTTAACAGAATAGTGGATGTACAATCGTTATAGCCATGATTTATGAACGTTGATTCCCCCACTAAAAGGCATGTTTAGTCCTTCTGAGAATACATGCTATTGTCTGTGTAATGAGTAAATGTATATATACAATGCCCAAATATGCGTATGGTTAGGCCATTCACTATTATCAGCAATTGATTGAGGAAAGAAATGTAAAGGCAAAGTATGTATTTTTATCCCTAAATTGAACTCCCCCTCAACAGTGCTCTGGCCTGTTGCTTATTCTGCCTATTCCTCACCACTGCCACAAAATACTGGTTACCTTGAAGGGGTCATCCCATGACTAATGTAAAAAATCATCATTTAGTACATGACAATCTTTTTCTTACAAAGTAAGAACCAGCCCTGTATCTCACATGGATCCAGAGATCTCCCCATTCATTGCTCTGCTAGATTTATATAAAGCTGGCAGCTCAAGGGGAGTGTCTTTTCTGCTGCAGCTCAGGGGGCGTGTCCATGCTCTACCTATCACAGCTCTGGAGGCAGTTGAAGGATGAAACTGAGCATGTGCGGCCTTCTCAGTGAGCAGGACAAATAAATAAGAAAAAAAAAAACAGTTGGTGGCGCCATACAGATACATTTTATTGAATAACTCAGTGGCTATGTTAAACTTTTAATTACATGTAATTTCAAAAGTGTTCCGATCCAGGTGCTGGTTTTAAATCTGTATAATATTTTATTTTTTATAGGACAACCCCTTTAAGTCAAGGGGTAAAGGAGTCCTATAGGTGAATACATGACCTGCCATGCTTTTCTTTCAACTACAATCACTACAGGCATCTAAACGAGAACATTATTACACGTGATTTTACATATTTACGCACAATTAGACTTAGGAAGTGATGAAAGGACTAATTAATCTCTTTACACATCGGTAAGTGTATTGGTGACAACTTCAGCACATGCTGATGAGAATGATCACACTTAGGCTATAATCATTTTGCTGAAAGGTGTGCCAAGATCACTTAGTACTGTTCCTTCTCTGTATACTTTCAAGTGGTTGTAAGTTCCTGTATATGATTGCATATAAAGCGCTCATTTTACGTATTGCTTTCCTACTTCCTAGCTAATCTTGGACATTTAAATGGATAACTTTTTTTTTTCTTAGAGATGTCAATATCTTGTAAAGTCAGCAATGTTAAGATGCAGCAGAGCTGAATTTGCTATTAAACTCGTTGGCAATATATTGAAGAGAACTCTGACTTTAGAAACAAAAAGCTGATTCTCGGTGCCTATATCTCTCTTTCGATACACTACTGAAAAATATAGTAATATAAGAAAATTCACAAGGCAAAGCTATATCCTGGCCATCATGGAGTATGGAGAATGCTGGGTCTTGTTGAGATCTGGTCGCCCAACAACATATCTTCCATTACTAAGCAGTGAGTCTAACGTGCCCTTCTGCTTAGGAAAGTACAATTATTGGTTAAATGACTTATGTTTAGTTGGATAGTTACTTTGTACATTTTTGTTAAAAATAAAAATCCAGGCAAATTTTTCTAAGTAGTAATATGGCAGCATTGACTCAATTAACATACTGTACCAGGGCCATTAAAAGGGCATTTCAAATTTTAAGTTATCTCCTATCTACAGAATAGGGGAAAACAATTAGATTATTGGGGTCCAATCACTGCAACTGCCACGATCCTGGGAAAGGAGGATCCAAATCCTGTCGGTCTGCCCAAAATTAAAGGGAGGCAGTAGAAGGATGAAACTGAGCATGTGTGGCCTCTCAGAGAGTAGGTCAAAGAAATAAGAAAAATAAACAGCAGGTGGCGCTATACAGATACATTTTATTGAATAACTCAGTGGCTCTGGAAATTTTAAATTACATGCAATTATAGAAGTATTCGGATCCAGGTGCTGGTTTGAAAACTGTAGAGTATTTTTCATGGGACAAACCCGTTAATGGAGAGGCTGGCCAAACCTGGGCCATGCCACTCGATTTATTCTCTATGGCACTGCTGAAATAGCGAAGCACTTTACTCGGATATCTCTGGCAGCTCCACAGAAAATGCATGGGGTGACACAGCTCATAACCCATGCTGCGTGTTACTGGGCAGCATGGGAGGAGCTTCGGAGCTCTGCAATGATTGGCTGAAGCAGCATATCACAGACTTCCTGCCCTGCCCACCCCCTGTATGTACTCTGGCCCTAACATTGGTAATAATGAGAGCTTGCTGCATCTTCTAGCATATGGACTAGGACGAAGAGGGGAGTAGTTGAAATGTAGCAAAGATCTCTCAGTATTAGCAGCACATTGCGCAGAGTGCTTACAGAGTGGGGGCGGAACAGGAAGTCTGCAGAGCACTGAGTACTGTCAGGAGACGGGGCGTAATAGTTTTTGTTTTGTTTTTTATTGACTGCATTTTATCAGCCATAACTTTATAATTGTTTCATTGATATGGCTGTCTGCAGCTTTGTTTCATGCAGGAGAAATGTTCTTTTTGTTTGGGGGTAAATAGAAATTATTTTGCAATTTCTATAATTTTATTTGCTGCAGAAATATAGTAAACGTTGATTTTTGGCTTTTTTGGGGGGGCTTATTTAATATTTGTATTTTTTATTATGATGTGTATATGGACACTGCACAGTACCACTTTTCTTGCCCTGTATACTAGGTGTAATTTTTAGTATCTGCTCTTATTCTGTGTACAGTATATGGACACTGCACAGTACAACTTCTCTAGTTCTATATAGAAGGTGTAATTCTCAGTACCTGCTCTTATTCTGTATATACAGACACTGCACAGTACCACTTCTCCTGTCCTGTAATTCTCAGTATCTGCTCTTATTTTGTATATATGGACACTCCACAGTACCACTTTTCTTGCCCTGTATACTTGGTGTAATTCTCAGTATCTACTCTTATTCTGCATATGTGGACACTGCACTTCTCCTGTACTGTATACTGGGTGTAGTTCATAGTATGTGCTCCTATTTTGTATTTATGGACGTTGCACATTACCACTTGCTATGTCCTTTATACTTGGTGTAATTTAGGGCAGACACGGAGGCTTCGTATTGCATTGTCTTTCTTTATTGAAAATTCTACCAGCAAAAACAAAACAGGAAGAGAAAACCAGTGACCAAGGCAACAGGCTACTCCCCTGATACAGCCGGTATAATAACCAGCCACTCCTATCAATCTTCCTCTTTCTTTGCTGCTCGCAGGAGGAGATAAGTATATGCTTTTGCTCTGGGGCTTATTTGTCACTGGGTTTTTTTCCGGGTTATTACCCCTCTTTGGTTTCTCTAACCATCTGGCCTCTTTTCTGGCTCCCTACCTCCTCCAGTCTCCCCTCAGAGAGATTCGCTCTGCTCCTCTACCCCACCTGTATCACGCTTCCCGCCTGCTTCTCTCTTCTCCTCTCCGGCCACGACGCTGGAAATCTCATGAGATCTCGGAGGCGAGCGCGTCCCGCTTTGTCCTCAGGGTGCTTGACTTGGCGGCCATCTTCCTAATACCACACATCGCTCCTCATCTGCCGAGCTCAGGAGATCCCGGTCTCTGCTGCGCTCCTTCTTTTCCCTGGGGGTTTTTACTCTTCCCCCCACTTTCAGTACCGCAGTCCCCAGAATCTTCTGGCCAGGTCAGGTCACATTATTTTCTGTTTGTCGCTGTTATATTCCATCATGCGTAACCCAGCCACCCTATCTCACCCCTCAGGGGACACTTACCCCTCTCAGGCACAGACCAATGCTCAGACATTACCGTGCCAATTATCCCCATTCCCTTAGGCCCAATATCTGAGGACCCTTTGGCCTTTCAAAAGTCAGTGGCAAATGCCAAATGGGATCCGTTTCGGCCACCATCTCCCACACTCTCTTGCAAGCTCTCTTGGCGCACTCCTCTGGCACCCAGGGCACGGCGCATAGTGCATGTTCGGCACATTCTGAGCTCCCCTCAATTGATCATCCCCATCATGACGCTCAGGCCTCCAGAACCCATGTGATTGGTGAAGTATCTCACCCCCAGGATAGTGTGATTCAATCATGCAAAAGAGACTTTCCACACCAGGCAGAATGGGTGCGGCAATGGAAATGTACTAGAGCACAACCAGAGAGCGACTTCGACTCAGAAATTGGATCGGGTAAGGAGGCTGAGGATGAGTCCGTTCATGATTCAGAGGACTGTATGGAGATGCATGACCCAGGTCCTTCTACTTCGGCACCACCTAAAGTCCTCCCTTTAGGTGCCCCCAACGATCCCCCCGCTACCACGGATGGTACGGTCACGGATCCCTTTGGGCCGAATGGCTCCCAGCGTACCATGTATCCAAATACAATTGCAAGAAAAAGTATGTGAACCCTTTGGAATGCTATGGATTTCTGCACAAATTGGTCATAAAATGTGATCTGATCTTCATCTAAGTCACAACAATAGACAATCACAGTCTGCTTAAACTAATAACACACAAAGAATTAAATGTTACAATGTTTTTATTAAACACACCATGTAAACATTCACAGTGCAGGTGGAAAAAGTATGTGAACCCTAGGATTTAATAACTGGTTGAACCTCCTTTGGCAGCAATAACTTCAACCAAACGTTTCCTGTAGTTGCAGATCAGACTTGCACAATAGTCAGGAGTAATTCTTGACCATTCCTCTTTACAGAACTGTTTCAGTTCAGCAATATTCTTGGGATGTCTAGTGTGAATCGCTTTCTTGAGGTCATGTCACAGAATCTCAATTGGGTTGAGGTCAGGACTCTGACTGGCCCACTCCAGAAAGGGTATTTCCTTCTGTTTAAGCCATTCTGTTGTTGATTTACTTCTATGCTTTGGGTTGTTGTCCTGTTGCAACACCCATCTTCTGTTGAGCTTCAGCTGGTGGACAGATTGCCTTAAGTTCTTCTGCAAAATGTCTTGATAAACTTGGGAATTATTTTTTTCTTCGATGATAGCAATCCATCCAGGCCCTGATGCAGCAAAGCAGCACAAAACCATGATGCCCCCACCACCATACTTTACAGTTGGGATGAGGTTTTGATGTTGGTGTGCTGTGCCTTTTTTTCTCCACACATAGTGTTGTGTGTTTCTTCCAAACAACTCAACTTTGGTTTCATCTGTCCACAGAATATTTTGCCAGTACTGCTGTGGAACATCCAGGTGCTCTTGTGCAAACTGTAAACGTGCAGCAATGTATTTTTTTGGACAGCAGTGGCTTCCTCTGTGGTATCCTCCCATGAAATCCATTCTTGTTTAGTGTTTTACGTATCGTAGATTCGCTAACTGGGATGTTAGCATATGCTAGAGACTTTTGTAAGTCTTTAGCTGACACTCTAGGATTCTTCTTCACCTCATTGAGCAGTCTGCACTCTGCTCTTGCAGTCATCTTTACAGGACGGTCACTCCTAGGGAGAGTAGCAGCAGTGCTGAACTTTCTCCATTTATAGGCAATTGGTCTTACCGTGGACTGATGAACAGCAAGGAGATACCTTTATAACCCTTTCCAGCTATATGCAAGTCAACAATTCTTAATCGTAGGTCTTCTGAGAGCTCTTTTGTGGGAGGCACCATTCACATCAGGCAATGCTTCTTGTGAAAAGCAAACCCAGAACTGGTGTGTGTTTTTTATAGGGCAGGGCAGCTCTAACCAACACCTCCAATCTCATCTCATTGATTGGACTCCAGTTGTCTGACACCTCACTCCAATTAGCTCTTGGAGATGTCATTAGTCTAGGGGTTCACATACTTTTTCCACCTGCACTGTGAATGTTTACATGATGTGTTCAATAAAAACATGGTAACATTTAATTCTTTGTGTGTTATTAGTTTACACAGACTGTGATTGTCTATTGTTGTGAATTAGATGAAGATGACCAATTTGTGCAGGCGGAGGTCACCGTAAGGGATTGGATTCCGCTTTGAAGGCATGCCAAGATAAGCTATTGGATATCTTTGGTCCACTATCGAAATTGTTTGATCTGGTGGAATCCGCCAGAGCTGAAGACAAGAAAGTTGACCCGGAGGAGCTCCGAGGTTGGGTGCAAAGAGCAATCTGTATTGCTGGAAGTGTCAACACTTCCCTGTCTATTGAACGGCGAAAAGCCATTCTCTTCAAAATTGAGCCGAAGCTGGCAAACCTTGCCCTCACAGAACCTGTCATTGCGCCACCTGGCCCGCATCATCGGCCTCCTTTTATCCTCCATTCAGGCAGTCTTCCCAGCCCCCCTTCATTATCGGGCTCTCCAGCACCTGAAGATAGCCCATCTTCGCAGGGGTGCCTCGTATTCACATATGGTGTCACTGGATGTGGAGACACGGGACGAGTTGACGTGGTGGATCCACAATCTGTCGGCCTAGAAAGGCAGAGCCATCTTTGGGTCCCAACCGGATCTCACGGTGGACTCCGACGCCAGCCTCCTCGGCTGGGGAGCCCACTGCAACGGAGTATCCACAGGAGGCCTATGGTCTTTGGAGGGGTCAGGCCTCAATATCAAGGCCCTCGAACTGCTGGCCTGCTCCTTTGCGATTCGGAGCTTCACGAACAACACCGTGGATGCTTGCATACGACTCCGCATGGACAACGTGTCCCCTGTATGCAATGTCAACCACATGGGCGGCACTCATTCCGCGTTGCTTGCTCGATTGGCAAAGGATTTTTGGAATTTCCCTTTTTCTAGTAATCTGCTTGTCCAGGAACACTATCTCCCCTGGCTCCTCAATACCCAGGTGGACGGGTGTTCTCGCCACTGGTGGGACAGCAGCGACAGGAAGGTGAAGGTGAAGGTATTCTCCGCTATATCTTCTCTTCGGGGTCCCTTTGCCATCGACCTCTTTGCTTCCCGGCTCAACGCCCAACTCCCGCACTTTTACAGCTGGCGCCCGGATCCCGCGGCGGAGGCTGTGGATGCGTTTCTCCAGGACTGGTCCACCTCGCTGCTTTATGCGTTCCCTCCGTTTGCCCTCATTCCCAGAGTCCTTCTTCAGGTCAGACGCCAAGGCGCCGAACTGGTTCTGCTGAACCCGTTTTGGAGGTCTCAGGTGTGGTTTCCCCAACTTCTGGAGTTGACAGTGGATTTCCCCAGGCTGTCGCCGGCCCTTCCGGATCTCTTGTCGGGATTCCTCGGTCAGGGTCAACCCCTTCTTCTGGAGGGCTCACTACCTCTGTTAGCTTGGAGGATTTTGGTGACCCCTGGGCTTTCCAGGGACTTCCGATCTCGACTCAATGCTTATTGACTAATGCTTGGGCCCCCGGCACTAGACACTCATATAGGTCCGCATGGAAGGCTTGGGCTAGTTGGTGCGTGGCACGGGACTTGAATCCCGTTTCAGCCCCTGTGACGACCATTCTTCAGTTCTTTACGTCCTTATTCAAGGCCGGTCATGCTTATCGCACCATCAATGTTTACAGATCAGCCATTTCCTCGGCTCACCAAGGTTTCAATGGCTGCCCGGCTGGGCAACGTCCTTTGGTGTGCCGTCTGCTTAAGGGTTCTCGCCTTGCGAGTCCTCCTAGGCCCAGGTATGCGGATACCTGGGATGTCTCCTGCATTCTGACTCTGTTTTCCTCCTGGCCCTCCAATGCGGATTTCTCTGTGCGTCAATTGTCGGCTAAGTTGGTGTCCCTTTTGTGTCTGGTGTCCTGCAAACGGGTCTCCGACGTGCAGGCCTTCAATTTTTACGCCATGTATTTTACCCTGGAAGGGGTGACCTTTTAAATCTCTAGGCGCACCAAATCTGTGTCTCGTTTGGTCTCTTCTCCGAGTTTCCCGGCTAGGCAGCCTTGTGTCCGGTTTCCTGCCTACGCGAATATGAGGCAAGGATGGCGGTCTACCGATCTTCTGCCTCTCCCAATCTTTTTCTCTCGTATCGCCCTCTTTTTGCTCTGGTGTCTAGCGCCACCTTGGCGCGCTGGGTCAAAAGGGTACTGTCGCTTGCTGGGGTGGACACTTCTATCTTTACCCCACATTCCACCCGTAGTGCTTCCACCACTTCTATGATGGTTTCGGGGGCACGCTTGCAAGACATCTTGAAAGCGGCCGACTGGTCGCGTGAATCCACCTTTCGGGATTTCTACTTTCGCCCGTCACCTCATGTTTTCTCCACGGTGCTCATGCAGCTTTGAACTTGCAATACGAAGCCTCCGCGTCTGCCATAAAATTGTGGAAATACTAGTTTCACAACGTAAAGTCATGATTTTATTAAAGACACGGAGGCGAGTATTACCCCACCAGTTTGCAACTCCCACCCATGCTTCCTCCGGGGGTATGGTAAGTATTAAATCTCAAGGGAAATGGTTGATCGTATCTTCCATTGTATTTGCATATGGTTTTCCAGCTATGCAGGTTGTGCTCTCCCATATTAGTAGGGCGGCATTGATTTTGCATATTTTCTTCTCCTTCCCTTTTAGGTTGATTCTTCAATGATTCAGGTTCCAGTTTCGTTTGGTTCAAGTTCCTGTGGGGTGTTTATTTCAGAGTCCCGCAGTTCCAGTTCATTGTCGGCCTGTTCGCATGGCATGTTTACAAAGAAAGAGGAGGATTGATAGGAGTGGCTTGTTATTATACCGGCTGTATCAGGGGAGTGGCCTGTTGCCTTGGTCACTGGTTTTCTCTTCCTGTTTTGTTTTTGCTGCTAGAATTTTCAGTAAAGAAAGAAAATGCAATACTTGCCTTTGTGTCTTTAATAAAATCATGACTTTACGTTGTGAAACTAGTAAAATCCACAATTCTCTGTATCTGCTCTTATTATTTATATATGAACACTACACATTACCACTTCTCCTGTCCTGTATACTCGGTGTAATTCTCAGTATCTGCTCTTATTCTGCATATATGGACACTGCACAGTACCATTTCTCTTGCCCTTTATACTGGGTGTAGTTCTCAGTAACATAGTAACATAGTACATAAGGCCGACAAAAGACATTTGTCCATCCAGTTCGGCCTGTCATCCTGCAAGTGCAGTATGTGCTCTTATTATGTATTTATGGACGTTGCACAGTACCACTTGCCTTGTCCTTTTTACTTGGTGTAATTCTCGGTATCTGCTCCTATTATTCATATATGGACACTGCACATTACCACTTTTCCTGTCATGTAAACTGGATGTAATTCTCTGTATTTGCTCCTATTATGTATATATTGACACTGCACAGTACCACTTCTCATGTCCTGTATACTGGGTGTAGCCCTCAGTAACTGTAATTATTCAGTATATACAGTGCTGCACTTAAAGGGAGTCTGTCACCAGATTGTGACCTTATAGACCGCTTACATAGCATAGCAGTCTATGATTCTAATGGTACCTTTGATGTTTGCTTGTGAAGTTATCCCAAGGCAAAAACTGACTTTATTCATATGTAAATTAGGTCTCGCAAGTGCCCAGGGAGGGGTTCACCTCGTTGGAGCCCAGGCTGTTCTGTCTCTTTTCGTCATATCCTCGCCCCAGCCTCTTCTTCTGCCCGCCCCTACGGCATACATATTAGGACATCGTCAGACATCATCCACAACTCCATCCTCCGTCAGGCAAAACTCCATCAGCCCTCAGACATCAGACAAAACTCCGTCCTCCGTCAGGCAAAACTCCATCAGACATCAGACAAAACTCCGTCCTCCGTCACCCAAAACTCCATCAGACCTCAGACATCAGACAAAACTCCATCCTCCGTCAGGCAAAACTCCATCAGACCTCAGACATCAGACACAACTCCGTCCTCCGTCACCCAAAACTCCATCAGACCTCAGACATCAGACAAAACTCCGTCCTCCGTCACCCAAAACTCCATCAGACCTCAGACATCAGACAAAACTCCGTCCTCCGTCAGGCAAAACTCCATCAGACCTCAGACATCAGACACAACTCCGTCCTCCGTCACCCAAACTCCATCAGACATCAGACAAAACTCCGTCCTCCGTCACCCAAAACTCCATCAGACCTCAGACATCAGACAAAACTCCGTCCTCCGTCAGGCAAAACTCCATCAGACCTCAGACATCAGACAAAACTCTGTCCTCCCTCAGACATCAGCCAAAACTCCGTCCTCCCTAACTCAAAATACGCCCTACTACACACACTCTTCACCTGACGGAGCTGCTAGCTGCTGGAGAGGCAAAGGACCTGTGATGACGTCATGACCATGTGACGAGTCACGTGTGTGGGAGGGGTCAGATGTGCACAGCAGCTGGTAGAGTGTACAGAACAGTAGCCATCAAATAGAGCTCTGTACTAGAGATGTGTGTGTAACCTGCATGTAGCAGAGCTGTGTACTGTGTTACAGAGATGTATGTGTAACCTGCATGTAGCAGAGCTGTGTACTGTGTAGCAGATCTGTATGTGTAACCTGCAGGTAGCAGAGCTGTGTACTGTGTTACAGAGATGTACGTGTAACCTGCAGGTAGCAGAGCTGTGTACTGTGTAGCAGATCTGTATGTGTAACCTGCATGTAGCAGAGCTGTGTACTGTGTAGCAGAGCTGTATGTGTAACCTGCATGTAGCAGAGCTGTGAACTGTGTAGCAGAGCTGTATGTGTAACCTGTATGTAGCAGAGCTGCGTACTGTGTTACAGGGATGTATGTGCAACCTGCAGGTAGCAGTGCTGTGTACTGTGTAGCAGAGATGTGTACTGTGTTACAAAGATGTGTGTGTAACCTGCATGTAGCAGAGCTGTGTACTGTGTATATAGAGCAGTGTGTGTAACAGCATGTAGCAGAGCTGTGTACTGTGTTACAGAGATGTGTGTGTAACCTGCATGTAGAAGTGCTGTGTACTGTGAACAGAGCTGTATGTGTAACCTGCATGTAGCAGAGCTGTGTACTGTGTTACAGGGATGTATGTGCAACCTGCAGGTAGCAGAGCTGTGTACTGTGTATATAGAGCAGTTTGTCTAACCGCATGTAGCAGAGCTGTGTACTGTGTTACAGAGATGTGTGTGTAACCTGGGAACTATAAAAAAGTGTAAAAAACCCCCATAAATATTCAGATCACCCCCCTTTTCCCAAAATTAAAATAAAAGACACATCATGGGTTTCGCAATGTGTAAAAACGCCCATTGTATAAAAATATTTTCCCCATACGGCAAACAGCAAAACAGAAAAAAAAAAAGAGTCCAAATGTCCGATTCGCCGTTTTTGGTCACTTCATTTGCTACAAAAATGTAAATAAAAAGTGATCAAAAAGTCTTAAACACCCCAGAATGGTATCAGTAAAACGTTTAGATTGCCCCGCAAAAAATGAGCCCCCATCCAGCTCTGTACACATAATTACAAAAAAGTTATGGGGCTCAAAATATGGCGACAAAAAAAATCGGATATTTGAATTTTTTTATCACTATTAAAACGCAAGAAAAACTATACATATAAGGTATTGCCGGATTTGATCTGACCTGTAGAAAAAAGTAACCAGTCAGTTTTATCGCACATCGAATGTTGTAAATAAAAATCACGTAAAACTGTGGTGGAATTGCTTTTTTTTTTTCAACAGGAAGAATGGGCAGTTTTACCATCTGAGAAAATAAAGAGCCTCATCCATAACTACCACAAAAGACTTCAAGCTGTCATTGATGTTAAAGGGGGCAATACATGGTATTAATAACTGGGGTGTGTAAACTTCTGATCAGGGTCATTTGGGGAGTTTGTGTTGTGATTATGATTTATAAAGAGTAAACACCGTTGTTTGACATAAATGGCTTCAGGCGACCACTAACCGTGAGCGAGAGAAAAGTGTCTGTGGTATCATTCATATTCTCTGCACAATGGTTAAAGGGGTATTCTCATCTTAATGATCACCGGTAAATCTGTTAATGATTTGACAGTGATAATTTTTCTAAATACATTTTATTACCCAATTCCCATCCTTTTTTAGAAAATAAGTCCCCTCTACCTGATGTTGTCTTTGGTCTCCCCTGGTCACGGCCACCTCTCCTGTCGAATCCAGCCGGGCCACGCTTGCGCAGAAGACGGAAAATTCTCTCGCGGCTGGGCCGCGCAATGTCCTGAACGCGCATGCCGCCGCGCATGCGCCATGATGACTTCTTCCTGGCCAGTATAGTACAGAGCCGCGAATGCGCACGCCGACTCTGTACTATACAGGCCAGGAATAAGTCACCATGGCACATGCGCGGCGCTGTGCGCGTTCAGGACATTGCGCGGCCCGGCCGGGAGAGAATCTTCAGTCTTCTGCGCAAGAGCGGCCCGGCCGGGAGAAGAATACAGGAAGTGAACGTCACGCTTAACCACCTCCCGACCGCCTAACGCGCCGATGCGTCCGGGAGGTGGTTGATTTGTTCTTCCTGGACGCATCGGCGCGTCATTTCGCGATACCTGAGATTTCCTGTGAACGCGCGCACGCAGGCGCGCGCGCTCACAGGAACAGAAGGGAAGCGAGTGGATCTCCAGCCTGCCAGCGGCGATCGCTCGCTGGCAGGCTGGAGATGTGGTTTTTTTTAACCCCTAAAGGTATATTAGACGCTGTTTTGATAACAGCGTCTAATATACCTACTACCTGGTCCTCTGGTGGTCCCTTTTGTTAGGATCGACCACCAGAGGACACAGGTAGGTCAGTGAAGTCGCACCAAACACTACACTACACCCCCCCCCGGTCACTTATTAACCCCTTATAAACCCCTGATCACCCCATATAAACTCCCTGATCACCCCCCCTGTCATTGATCACCCCCCTGTCATTGATCACCCCCCTGTCAGGCTCCGTTCAGACGTCCGTATGATTTTTACGGATCCACAGATACATGGATCGGATCCGCAAAACACATACGGACGTCTGAATGGAGCCTTACAGGGGGGTGATCAATGACAGGCGGGTGATCACCCATATAGATTCTCTGATCACCTCCTGTCATTGATCACCCCCCTGTCATTGATCACCCCCCTGCAAGGCTCCATTCAGACGTCCGTATGATTTTTACGGATCCATGGATACACGGATCGGATCCGCAAAACACATGCAGACGTCTGAATGGAGCCTTACCAGGGGGGTGATCAATGACAGGGGGTGATCACCCATATACACTCCCTGATCACCCCCTGTCATTGATCACCCCCCTGTAAGGCTCCATTCAGACGTCCGCATGTGTTTTGCGGATCCGATCCATGTATCCATGGATCCGTAAAAATCATGCGGACGTCTGAATGGAGCCTTACAGGGGGTGATCAATGACAGGGGGTGATCACCCATATACACTCCCTGATCACCCCCTGTCATTGATCACCCCCCTGTAAGGCTCCATTCAGACGTCCGCATGTGTTTTGCGGATCCGATCCATGTATCCATGGATCCGTAAAAATCATGCGGACGTCTGAATGGAGCCTTACCAGGGGGGTGATCAATGACAGGGGGTGATCACCCATATACACTCCCTGATCACCCCCTGTCATTGATCACCCCCTGTCATTGATCACCCCCCTGTAAGGCTCCATTCAGACGTCCGCATGTGTTTTGCGGATCCGATCCATGTATCCATGGATCCGTAAAAATCCTACGGACGTCTGAATGGAGCCTTACCAGGGGGGGTGATCAATGATGTAGGTGATCAGGGAGTCTATATGGGTGATCAACCCCCAGTCATTGATCACCCCCCTGTCATTGATCATCCCCTGTAAGGCTCCATTCAGACTTTTTTTGGCCCAAGTTAGCGGAAATATATATTTTTTTTGTTTGTTTTTTCTTACAAAGTCTCATATTCCACTAACTTTTGTCAAAAAATAAAATCTCACATGAACTCACCATACCCCTCACGGAATCCAAATGCGTAAACATTTTTAGACATTTATATTCCAGACTTCTTCTCACGCTTTAGGGCCCCTAAAAAGCCAGGGCAGTATAAATACCCCACATGTGACTCCATTTCGGAAAGAAGACACCCCAAGGTATTCGCTGAGGGGCATATTGAGTCCATGAAAGATTGAAATTTTTGTCCTAAGTTAGCGGAAAGTGAGACTTTGTGAGAAAAAAACTAAAAAAAATCAATTTCCGCTAACTTATGCAATAAAATATAAATTCTATGAACTCGCCAGGCCCCTCATTGAATACCTTGGGGTGTCTTCTTTCTAAAGTGGGGTCACATGTGGGGTATTTATACTGCCCTGGCTTTTTAGGGGCCCTAAAGCGTGAGAAGAAGTCTGGGATCCAAATGTCTAAAAATGCCCTCCTAAAAGGAATTTGGGCCGCTTTGCGCATCTAGGCTGCAAAAAAGTGTCACACATCTGGTATCACCATACTCAGGAGAAGTTGGGGAATGTGTTTTGGGGTGTCATTTTACATATACCCATACTGGGTGAGAGAAATATCTTGGTCAAATGCCAACTTTGTATAAAAAAAATGGGAAAAGTTGTCTTTTGCCAAGATATTTCTCTCACCCAGCATGGGTATATGTAAAATGACACCCCAAAACACATTCCCCAACTTCTCCTGAGTACGGCGATACCAGATGTGTGACACTTTTTTGATGCCAAGGTGGGCAAAGGGGCACATATTCCAAAGTGCACCTTTCGGGTTTCGCCGGTCATTTTTTACACATTTTGATTGCAAGGTACTTCTCACACATTTGGGCCCCTAAATTGCCAGGGCAGTATACCTACGCCACAAGTGACCCCATTTTGGAAAGAAGACACCCCAAGGTATTCCGTGAGGGGCATGGCGAGTTCCTAGAATTTTTTATTTTTTGTCACAAGTTAGCGGAAAATGATGATTTTTCTTTTTTTTTCCTTTTTTCCTTACAAAGTCTCATATTCCACTAACTTGCGACAAAAAATAAAACATTCTAGGAACTCGCCATGCCCCTCACGGAATACCTTGGGGTGTCTTCTTTCCAAAATGGGGTCACTTGTGGCGTAGTTATACTGCCCTGGCAATTTAGGGGCCCAAATGTGTGAGAAGTACCTTGCAATCAAAATGTGTAAAAAATGACCGGCGAAACCCGAAAGGTGCACTTTGGAATATGTGCCCCTTTGCCCACCTTGGCAGCAAAAAAGTGTGACACATCTGGTATCGCCGTACTCAGGAGAAGTTGGGGAATGTGTTTTGGGATGTCATTTTACATATACCCATGCTGGGTGAGAAAAATATCTTGGTCAAATGCCAACTTTGTATAACAAAATGGGAAAAGTTGTCTTTTGCCAAGATATTTCTCTCACCCAGCATGGGTATATGTAAAATGACACCCCAAAACACATTCCCCAACTTCTCCTGAGTACGGCGATACCAGATGTGTGACACTTTTTTGATGCCAAGGTGGGCAAAGGGGCACATATTCCAAAGTGCACCTTTCGGATTTCACCGGTCATTTTTTACAGATTTTGATTGCAAAGTATTTCTCACACATATGGGCCCCTAAATTGCCAGGGCAGTATAACTACCCCACAAGTGACCCCATTTTGGAAAGAAGACACCCCAAGGTATTCTGTGAGGGGCATGGTGAGTTCCTAGAATTTTTTATTTTTTGTCGCAAGTTAGTGGAATATGAGACTTTGTAAGAAAAAAATAAAATAAAATCATCATCATTTTCCGCTAACTTGTGACAAAAAATAAAAAGTTCTATGAACTCACTATGCCCATCAGCGAATACCTTAGGGTGTCTACTTTCCGAAATGGGGTCATTTGTGGGGTTTTTCTACTGTTTGGGCATTGTAGAACCTCAGGAATCATGACAGGTGCTCAGAAAATCAGAGCTGTTTCAAAAAGCGGAAATTCACATTTTTGTACCATAGTTTGTAAACGCTATAACTTTTACCCAAACCATTTTTTTTTTGCCCAAACATTTTTTTTCATCAAAGACATGTAGAACAATAAATTTGGCAAAAAATTTATATATGGATGTCGTTTTTTTTGCAAAATTTTACAGCTGAAAGTGAAAAATTTCATTTTTTTGCAAAAAAATCGTTACATTTTGATTAATAACAAAAAAAGTAAAAATGTCAGCAGCAATAAAATACCACCAAATGAAAGCTCTATTAGTGAGAAGAAAAGGAGGTAAAATTCATTTGGGTGGTAAGTTGCATGACCGAGCGATAAACGGTGAAAGTAGTGTAGTGCTGAAGTGTAAAAAGTGCTCTGGTCATGAAGGGGGTTTCAGCTAGCGGGGCTGAAGTGGTTAAGGAAGGTAAGTATGAAAAAGGGAAGATGAGAATACCCCTTTAAGAAATCATAAATTCTGCAAGGGTATGTAAACTTATCAGCACAACTGTAAGTAGCTGTGTGATCTAAATCTGTGGAATATGGGAAGCACAAGAGGATGTGCACCTTAAATCCCATCTTTGTAAGGCCTCTTGCACATGGCCGCTGTGTGCCTGTGGTCGTATTGTGGACCACATACTGGCGGTTCCGCAATACACAGGGCACCAGCCGTGTGCATCCCGCATCCGTGATGTCGACCCATTCACTTGAACGGAACAGAAACACGGATCGGATCCCCACAGAAGCACTACAGAGTGCTTCCGTGGTGTTTCTGGCCATGCCTCCGCACAGCAAAAAAGTAGAACATATTCACGGACCCATTCAAGTTGAATGGGTCTGGATCTGTCCCGGCCGCTGCACGCACGTTGCCCGTGCATTCGGGACTGCAAATTGCTGTCCCCAATGCACGGAATGGACCAAGAACATTCATGTGCAAGAGGCCTAACACTTGTGATCTGTGTGAAGCGGCATATATGCATTCATGTTGCATGTATTTATTAATTAGGGTTACCAATTCTGAGTAACTCAGAGTGACAGGAGATTTACAGAATCAGATTTATTTTTTTTGTCGTCATATTTTGAGCTCTATAACTTTTTTGTAATTATGTGTACAGAGCTGGATGGGGGCTCATTTTTTGCAGGACAATCTGAACTTTTCACTGATACCATTCTGGGGTGTTTAAGACTTTTTGATCACTTTTTATTTACATTTTTGTAGCAAATGAAGCGACCAAAAACGGCGAATCGGACATTTGGACTCTTTTTTTTCTTCTGTTTTGCCGTTTGCCGTATGGGGAATATATTTTTATACAATGGGTGTTTTTACACATTGCGACACCCATGATGTGTATTTTTTTAGTTCTTTTATTTTCATTTTGGGAAAAGGGGGGTGATCTGAATTTTTATGTTTTATTTTACACTTTTTTATAGTTCCCAGGTTACACACACATCTCTGTTACACAGTAAAAAGCTCTGCTACATGCGGTTACACACACATCTCTGTAACACAGTACACAGCACTGCTACATGCAGGTTGCACATACATCCCTGTAACACAGTACACAGCCTGCTACATGCAGGTTACACATACAGCTCCGCTACACAGCACACAGCTCTGATACATGCAGATTACACATACAGCTCTGCTACACAGTACACAGCTCTGCTACATTCAGGTTACAAATACAGCTCTGCTACACAGTACACAGCACTGCTACATGCAGGTTACACATACAGCTCTGCTACACAGTACACAGCTCTGCTACATGCAGGTTACACATACAGCTCTGCTACACAGTACACAGCTCTGCTACATACAGGTTACACATACAGCACTGCTACACAGTACACAGCTCTGCTACATGCAGGTTACACATACAGCTCTGCTACACAGTACACAGCTCTGCTACATGCAGGTTACACATACAGCTCTGCTACACAGTACACAGCACTGCTACATGCAGGTTACACATACAGCTCTGCTACACAGTACACAGCTCTGCTACATTCAGGTTACAAATACAGCACTGCTACACAGTACACAGCACTGCTACATGCAGGTTACACATACAGCTCTGCTACACAGTACACAGCTCTGCTACATGCAGGTTACACATACAGATCTGCTACACAGTACACAGCTCTGCTACCTGCAGGTTACACATACATCTCTGTAACACAGTACACAGCTCGGCTACATGCAGGTTACACATACAGCTCTGCTACACAGTACACAGCACTGCTACATGCAGGTTACACATACAGCTCTGCTACACAGTACACAGCTCTGCTACATGCAGGTTACACATACAGCTCTGCTACACAGTACACAGCACTGCTACATGCAGGTTACACATACAGCACTGCTACACAGTACACAGCTCTGCTACATGCAGGTTACACATACAGCACTGCTACACAGTACACAGCTCTGCTACATGCAGGTTACACATACAGATCTGCTACACAGTACACAGCTCTGCTACCTGCAGGTTACACATACAGATCTGCTACACAGTACACAGCTCTGCTACCTGCAGGTTACACATACAACTCTGTAACACAGTACACAGCTCTGCTACCTGCAGGTTACACATACAGATCTGCTACACAGTACACAGCTCTGCTACATGCAGGTTACACATACAGATCTGCTACCTGCAGGTTACACATACATCTCTGTAACACAGTACACAGCTCTGCTACATGCAGGTTACACATACATCTCTGTAACACAGTACACAGCTCTGCTACATGCAGGTTACACACACATCTCTAGTACAGAGCTCTATTTGATGGCTACTGTTCTGTACACTCTACCAGCTGCTGTGCACATCTGACCCCTCCCACACACGTGACTCGTCACATGGTCATGACGTCATCACAGGTCCTTTGCCTCTCCAGCAGCTAGCAGCTCCGTCAGGTGAAGAGTGTGTGTAGTAGGGCGTATTTTGAGTTAGGGAGGACGGAGTTTTGGCTGATGTCTGAGGGAGGACAGAGTTTTGTCTGATGTCTGAGGTCTGATGGAGTTTTGCCTGATGGAGGACGGAGTTTTGTCTGATGTCTGAGGTCTGATGGAGTTTTGGGTGACGGAGGACGGAGTTTTGTCTGATGTCTGAGGTCTGATGGAGTTTTGGGTGACGGAGGACGGAGTTTTGTCTGATGTCTGAGGTCTGATGGAGTTTTGGGTGACGGAGGACGGAGTTTTGTCTGATGTTTGAGGTCTGATGGAGTTTTGCCTGACGGAGGACAGAGTTTTGTCTGATGTCTGAGGTCTGATGGAGTTTTGGGTGACGGAGGACGGAGTTTTGTCTGATGTCTGAGGTCTGATGGAGTTTTGGGTGACGGAGGACGGAGTTTTGTCTGAATGTTTGAGGTCTGATGGAGTTTTGGGTGACGGAGGATGGAGTTTTGTCTGATGTCTGATGGAGTTTTGCCTGACGGAGGACGGAGTTTTGTCTGATGTCAGAGGGCTGATTGAGTTTTGCCTGACGGAGGATGGAGTTGTGGATGATGTCTGACGATGTCCTAATATGTATGCCGTACGCCCCGCTCTTCCTTTGCGTCCTCCTTCTCTGCAGCGAGATCCCACGCCTGCGCTATCCATTGCTTGGCCGGGGCATGATACCCATTGTGGGTGTCTCTGGTCCACCTCCTCGCCGCTGTTTCTCGCCTTTGGCCGGCACATACGTAGTAGCTACTGCAATGCCGTGCCCACAATGGGCATCGCAGTGCGCATGCCCCGGCCAAGCAATGGATAGTGCAGGCGCGGGATCTCGCTGCAGATAAGGAGGGCGCAAAGGAAGAGCGGGGCGGGCAGAGGAAGAGGCTGGGGCGGGGATATGACGAAAAGAGGCAGAACAGCCTGGGCTCCAACGAGGTGAACCCCTCCCTGGGCACTTGCGAGACCTAATTTACATATGAATAAAAGTCAGTTTTTGCCTTGGGGGAACTTCACAAGCAAACATCAAAGGTACCATTAGAATCATAGACTGCTATGCTAGAGCGCTATGTAAGCGGTCTATAAGGTCACAATCTGGTGACAGACTCCCTTTAATTATTCATACCCCTGGCAAATTTTTACTTAAAGTTACTTTTATTCAACCAGCAAGTAATTTTTTGCCGGGAAATTACATAGGTGTCTCCCAAAAGATAATAAGATGATGTACAAGAGGCATTATTGTGGGGAAAAAAATATATTTCTCCGCTTTTATTTACATTTGAGCAAAAAGTGCCCAGTCCAAAATTATTCATACCCTTCACAAACTGTCACAGTCTGTGGGAAAATCTAAAGTTCTATACCATTGCAAATAGTCCAAGCAGTTCTAAAGCATCTTAATTACCCTGATTTATTGGGAACAGCTGTTTTAATCAACTCAACAGCTGAAAAACAGCAGCTCTATGCGGTTGGTTTGTGGACAGTCATGGCTAAGACAAAGGAGCTTAGTCAGGATGTGGTCGGAAGCCAAAAGTGACACCTCTGCTGGCCAGAAGGATAGTTAGAGAGGTGAAAAAGAATCCAAGGATCACCACCAAGGCCATCCTGGTGAATCTAGGCTCTGCTGGTGGCAATGTCTCAAGGCAGACAATCCAACGGACACTCCACACTGCTGAGTTACACGGATGCAGACCAAGGAGGATGCCACTTCTCCAGATAAGACACACAAAAGCTTTCTTGGCCTTTGCAAAAGCTCACCTGGACAAAGAAGAAGACTTCTGGTCTTCTGTGTTATGGTCAGATGAAACAAAAATTGAGTTGTTTGGTCACAATGATGTTTCCTTCATTTAGCGTAAAAAAGGAGAAGCCTTCAACCCAAAGAACACCATCCCCACTGCCAAACATTGTGGTGGGAACCTAATGCTTTGGGGGTGTTTTTCAGCCAATGGACCAGGGAACCAAATCACAGTAAACGGCACCTTGAAAAAAGAGCAATACATGAGGATTCTAAATGACAACATCAGGCAGTCTGCAGAGAAACTTGGCCTTGGGCACCAGTGGACAATTCAGCATGACAATGACCCAAAACACACAGCAAAAGTGGTGATAAAATGGTTAGCAGACAACAACATTAACGTTTTGGAGTGGCCCAGCCAGAGTCCAGACTTGAATCCAATTGAGAATCTGTGGAGGGAGCTAAAGATCAGGGTGATGGCAAGAAGACCCTCCAACCTGTAAGATTTGGAGCTCATTGCTAAAGATGAATGGGCAAAAATACCTGTGGAGACATGCAAAAAGCTGGTCTGCAATTATAGGAAGCGTTTGATTGCTGTAATAGCCAATAAAGGCTTTTCTATTGATTATTGAGAAGGGTATGAATAATTTTGAACTGGACACTTTTTGCTCAAATGTAAATAAAAGCTGAGAAATGTATTTTTTCCCACAATAATGCATCTCGTACATCGTTTTATTATCTTTTGGGAAACACCTATGTCATTTCCCGTTAAAAAATTAGTTTCTGGTTGAATAAAAGTAACTTTAAGTAAAAATTTGCCAGGGGTATGAATAATTATGGGCAGCACTGTATGGGCACTGCACAGTACCAATGCTCCTCTCCTATATACAGGGTTTAATTCTCTATATCTGCCATTATTCTATATATGGACACTGCACAGTACCGCTTCTCTTGTCCTGTATTCTGGGTATAATTCTCAGTAACTGCTTTTATTCAGTATGACAGGACAATGCACAGTACCACTTTCCTTGTCCTGTATACTGGGTGTAATTTTCAGTATCTGCTTTTAGTAAGTGTATTGTATATGGACACTGCACAGTACCACTTCTTCTGTCCTGTATTCTGGGTGCAATTCTCAGTATCTGCTCTTATTCTGTACATTTGGACACTGCACGTTGCCAACTGTTTGTAAATCTACAGTCCACAATCAGGTGGTTCTCCTTCAGAGAAAATACCTTTGTCCTTGATTTACTTTTCCAGTTTTCACTATGCATGTGCCAATGCAACACATGCGCAGTACTACCTTTTTTGCAACCAGGGCTCTGAGGAAGGGGTCTGAATTAAAGGGAATATTTGAGAGTTTTTCCACACTATGCTGTCCGTCTTTTTCTCCACCAAGCAGCCTCTTTGCTTTTGGGATCTTTGTGATGCATTATGTTGAGGGCATGATGGGGGGTTGTGGCCTTTAAAATATTTTATAAATTTGGCATAAATTACAACAATGTAACATGATAAATCACCCTCTAGGGTTGTCTTCACATGAGCAATTTTCCACATAGACTGTCTAAGGCCTCTTTCACACTTGCGTTGTCCGGATCCGGCGTGTACTCCACTTGCCGGAATTACACGCCGAATCCGGAAAAACGCAAGTGTACTGCAAGCATTTGAAGACGGATCCGTCTTTAAAATGCTTTCAGTGTTACTATGGCAGCCAGGACGCTATTAAAGTCCTGGTTGCCATAGTAGGAGCGGGGAGCGGGGGAGCGGTATACTTACAGTCCGCGCGGCTCCCAGGGCGCTCCAGAATTACGTCAGAGCGCCCCATGCACATGGATGACGTGCCATGCGATCACGCCATGGATAACGTGCCTGGAGCGCCCCGGAGCTGCACGGACGGTAAGTATGCTGCTCCCCCGCTCCCCACAACACTTTACCATGGCTGCCGGGACTTTAGCGTCCCGGCAGCCATGGTAACCATTGAGAAAAAGCTAAAAGTCGGATCCGGCAATGCGCCGAAACGACGTTTAGCTTAAGGCCGGATCCGGATCAATGCCTTTCAATGGGCATTAATTCCGGATCCGACCTTGCGGCAAGTCTTAGTCAGGATTTTTGGCCGGAGCAAAAAGCGCAGCATGCTGCGGTATTTTCTCCGGCCAAAAAGCGTTCCGTTCCGGAACTGAAGACATCCTGATGCATCCTGAACGGATTTCACTCCATTCAGAATGCATTAGGATAAAACTGATCAGGATTCTTCCGGCATAGAGCCCCGATGGCGGAACTCTATGCCGGAAGAAAAGAACGCAGATGTGAAAGAGCCCTAAGCCAAGAAAATCATAGCATGCATCATCATGCTCCAATTTTCCTACAATATTCAGTCACTAAAGTGGAAGGGTCTGAGGGACAAACAAACTGTACACAGATGCCAACCATCCATTTCCCATGTCACAGTCTGGAGCACAGATAAGTTTCCTATTGTCCAACTAAAAATGGTCTTACTTTCCCAATATTATTGTGCTCCTCTAATAACAGATGGGCAGCTACATCTAGGGTGGCCAGACATCCAACCTTAGGCCAGACAGTTTGGTTTCCTGGCATTCTCTGGCGTCTTCTATCTGGTGCAAGGCCTGGACAGACGCTTAGATGTCCTCCTTTTCTGTGACTCCATGTTCAGACAACAGCATTGTGCTGCATAAGCATTAACTACAGCCACAAACTGACTGACTAAAGGCTTCTCTCACCCCCAATCAGTCACTAGAGCCAGCCAACATGACTGAAGGTGACAGAAGGACTCCGGGCCCCTGCACAGCTCACCTTAAAGGGACACTGACAGGCTCAATAAGCATAATTATCTATATATATATATGCATGAACAGGTCTTCTATTGTGTATTAAAAACATATAAGTCTAACTCCTGTCCACCTTATGAATACTGCAAACTGATGTTTTATAACCTGATGTAATTGGTCTTCTTTCTGCCCAAGGGGCGGTGTGACGAACTGCGACCGCCGCGGCCACAATACGTCATGAAACCGTCACAGCGCCCCTAGTGGTCAATCCGCAAACAGGCCTCCCAGCCACTTTCAGCACACCGACAGTCTAACTTGAGTCCGTACAGTCGATAGGCTGAAAGCGCAGGGAGTGGACCGCCGACCGACCGCAAGTAAGCGTGTGACGAACTGGACCGGAACTACACACAGGGTAGTTTAACTGCCACCACCTTGCAATTTATGGGAGCAAGGAACCCACTATCTAGATAACACAACCGAGTAGCTTTCTCTTCGGAGAGGCTAGGGTAAGTTTTTGCAGTGTTTGAAAACAGGCATATGGCTAGAGAAATGACTTGGAGGTCATTTATTATATATCTATATACAATACAAATTATCAAGATGCACAGTAATTATTAACACAATACTAAAGGAGAGTATAGTCCAATAAACAAAAAGGGAGAAAAGGAAGAAAATACTTAGTTTCCGCAGAAAAGATGTCCGTTGGTGAAATAGTCCTTTGCAGGGATAAAGTCCAAGAAACCTTTGTCCAGTGTAATATGCCTACAGCCCACGGGTTCTCTGGCTGAGGCCCTCTTTAGGTGTTGTTAAAAGTGGAGAACTCCTTTAGCAGATTCTAGGTCTTTGTTATAAAGGGTCCCAGAATCAAGCTGGGGAATTGAGAGTCCGCCTGCTGGGCAGGCTGTATTCCTGAGGTGAATGTCAGTTCTGAAATATGGCATGTGCCATATCGTGGGATGTCTCCGCTGTACACAAGTAACAAGCACATATTCACATTCCCCACAAAATATGGAGTTCAGGGATACCAAATATTACTATTATAACTGGTTCTATGATGGGGTAACACCATAACTTTACCTGGGCACATCTTAGAGTTATGTTTGTCCTATGTAAACGTCCAGTGAATTCTGAGTGACACGATGATGTAATTTTTACGTCCGTAAGATGCATGGGCTCTCTTAAAAAGGTAAAAATCATATCTCAGATTCATGTTGCAGTCTGGGAAACCTTGGTGCCGGCCTGTCTGCAGCAAGCTAGCTTACAGACCCCTTATGGCAGCAACACCAAATGGCTCCCTCCAGGTGCAGTCTTCACACCTAGCTGTGATATCTCTGCAGACAGGGAAGTTCTTTTGTCAACCTGAGGAAGCCAGCTGTAATTGCGTTATCTGCTGGGCATCTATTGACTGACTTGAACAAAAGGACTATGTTGTTCTCTGGGTACAACAGAAGGAGACGCTCTGAGTAATCAAATTGTAGGTTCTGGGGCCTAGGGAAATAATTACTGTTTAATAGACCTACTGATCAATAAGGCAGAGTAACATTGATAATATTGGGAGGACAGTTCAATATTATCGCGGATCATCCGTGACAGGCGGCGTTTCAGATTCACTTCTGCCCTGCCAGCCGCGCCCCAACTGCAGTTTTGAAGCGCCGCCCAGCTCATCAATATTCCCTTCGCTGGGCGGCTTCTGCTGTCCCCGACGTTCCGAGATCCCGCACATGCCCAGTAGAAAGCTATGGGATCGCGGAATGTCGGGGACAGCAGAAGCTGCCCAGCGAAGTGGATATTGATGAGCTGGGCGGCGCTTCAAAACGGCAGTTGGGGCACAGCTGGCTGGGCAGAAGTGAAGCTGAAAGAAGACCGATTACATCAGGTTATAAAACATCAGTTTGCAGTGGTCATAAGGTGGACATGAGTTAGACTTATATGTTTTTAATACACAATAGAAGACCTGTGCATATATATATATATATATATATATATATATATATAATTATGCTTATTGGGCATGTCAGTGTCCCTTTAAGTTTTTCCAGTATTTTTTATTTCCTTTTGCCAGGCATTGTGGGGAGAAGCTGTGGCTTACTGGAGTTGGGGGCATGGTTTATCAGGGTTGGGGGCACGGGCTAGAATGTCTGCCTTTTTGGAGTGAATCAAGTGGTCACCTAGCTATGTCTATTATATGCAACAGGATGAAAGAGGAGCACATCCAGGTGCAACGTTAGAGGAAGAGCCGGTAGCCAGTTCAGTGGCAGGATTGTCAATTGTCCAGAAATTTTTGGACAGTCAGTAAAAATAGGTGTTTTTTTCCCCTGTGTCCGTAAAAACAAATGTTGTTTTTTGAGGCTGGTGGTACTTGTCTACAGTCGTGGCCAAAAGTTTTGAGAATGACACAAATATTAGTTTTCACGAAGTTTGCTGCTAAACTGCTTTTAGATCTTTGTTTCAGTTGTTTCTGTGATGTAGTGAAATATAATTACATGCACTTACGTTTCAAAGGCTTTTATCGACAATTACATGACATTTATGCAAAGAGTCAGTATTTGCAGTGTTGGCCCTTCTTTTTCAGGACCTCTGCAATTCGACTGGGCATGCTCTCAATCAACTTCTGGGCCAATTCCTGACTGATAGCAACCCATTCTTTTATAATCACTTCTTGGAGTTTGTTAGAATCAGTGGGTTTTTGTTTGTCCACCCCCCTCTTGAGGATTGACCACATGTTCTCAATGGGATTAAGATCTGGGGAGTTTCCAGGCCATGGACCCAAAATGTCAAAGTTTTGGTCACCGAGCCACTTAGTTATCACTTTTGTCTTGTGGCACGGTGCTCCATCGTGCTGGAAAATGCATTGATCTTCACCAAACTGTTGTTGGGTTGTTGGAAGAAGTTGCTGTTGGAGGGTGTTTTGGTACCATTCTTTATTCATGGCTGTGTTTTTGGGCAAAATTGTCAGTGAGCCCACTCCCTTGGATGAGAAGCAACCCCACACATGAATGGTCTCAGGATGATTTACTGTTGGCATGACACAGGACTGATGGTAGCGCTCACCTTTTCTTTTCCTGACAAGCCTTTCCTGATGCCCCAAACAATCGGAAAGAGGCTTCATCGGAGAATATGACTTTGCCCCAGTCCTCAGCAGTCCATTCACCATATTTTCTGCAGAAGATCAATCTGTCCCTGATGTGTTTTTTTTTAGAGAAGTGGCTTCTTTGCTGCCCTTCTTGACACCAGGCCATCTTCCAAAAGTCTTTGCCTCACTGTGCATGCAGATGCGCTCACACCTGCCTGCTGCCATTCCTGAGCAAGCTCTGCACTGGTGGCACTCCGATCCCGCAGCTGAATTCTCTTTAGGAGACGATAGTAGATAGAGGGTATATGTTTCGTCAAAGTGACAGGTACCACGCCCCTTTTACAAGCCCCCTTTTATATCGCTTGATACCATTTTATATCAAATTGATAGTGTTTGATATAAATAGTATTCGCCCCTATTAAAATTTATAGGGGGGCTATTAAAATTTATAGGGGGGCTATTAAAATTTATAGGTCACGCTATTAAAATTTATAGGGGGGCTATTAAAATTTATAGGGGGGCTATTAAAATTTATAGGTCACGCTATTAAAATTTATAGGGGGGCTATTAAAATGTATAGGTCACGCTATTAAAATTTATAGGGGGGCTATTAAAATTTATAGGGGCGCTATTAAAATTTAAAGGGGTGGCTATTAAAATTTATAGGGGGGCTATTAAAATTTATAGGTCACGCTATTAAAATTTATAGGGCCCGCTATTAAAATGTATAGTGTCCGATATTTTAATATAAGAGTATTAAAAATCAAACGATGACAAATATAATTTGGTTAAAAAGCTTTATTCATTTTTCTTATTTGCAACATTCCTGTAGGGACAGACACGTTTGATTGTAATTACAGCATCGTATACATAACCGTTTCAGGCGTTTTGTTACAAATGATCTCACAATACGGTCATTTTTTCTAAAATCGTTAGTGAACATTTTTAGCACATTTTCAAAAGATATTCCTTTAGCTAGACATTGCAAGATATAGATACAGTAATGGCCGCAGACCGTACTAACGGCGTCTTGTATTTGTCTGTTTTGATACCTTATAGTCTTAGAATTTTTATATAAAAACTGCATAAAGTCGCCCGGAAATATTTCATTTGCGGGGGATAAACCATAACTATCAAAAAAAATAGATATATCATTCGGGTATAATATAATTAAAACCCAATGCTTCCCCCGCTGATACGAATTATCCGTATTTACAATGTATGCTGCGGGCCGGTCGATGATTTTACCCCCCGGTAATAAATCACTCGGGAATACACCTTTAAATATGCGCCTGGCGTTAATATCAGCTTTAATAACACACGCAATTTCATAATTATTCATGTCTATTGAAAATCATATAATACCTCCCGCCGATTATTTATTTCAATAATATTTTCATGAACTGAATATACAATCATATTAATTGTGTTCGCAATCGGTTCGGCAAATCTAATTTCAGCTCGCAGATTGCCAGTTTTTACTAGAGAGAAATGACCGCCGGGTTCCTGATCCGGCGATAAATCAAAAGCGAACAAAGTGTAACCGTTCAAAAACTCGTGTCGATCAACGGATAAAGCGTTGTCGGCCTTGTGTTTCCCCGAAATATGTACTAGTGACATATATTCACGAACAGCTGATTCGTCTTGGAAGTTAGGTTGAAAAGGTTTTGCCGGGATCTGTTGACCATCCAAATATAAGGCTGCATAATTCACATTATAGTGGTTGAAGCACAAAGGGTTTCTTTGGTAACTCCCGGAAAATGATTCGTTATCCACAAACGCTAGTATTACTGTTTTTGGTAGGTTGCCGAGGAAAAGATTCTCGTGGTTACATATGCGTGTACCTGCGGGTACGCTATACACTTTAAGCGCTGCCCGATCGATCGAGTACTTTGCAGTTAGCGGTTAGCAGAGCGCGACTGTGCCCGATTCTTACAGCGGGCGATACTTGTACTCTTTTGACAAACAAGGACGCGTGCTGGATTTGTACTTTAAAATGGGCCGCCTCGGCCGACATAAGGCAGAAAGTGTCTTTGTTTCTTGTCAATTTTATCTTTAGATCTAAACCGTTCAGTATTAACTTCGGTTGATTAAATATATCGGCGTAAATGGGTCCCATTAATTCAACACTCCTAGAGCGGGCTGAATACTTTGCTCGCTTGCTGAAGCCTTCATTACGCCCGTCGAGAACCCGGTCAGTCATGATGGCCCGCTGTGTCTTTATAGAACAAACCGGCTGTAAATTGGGCCGCTAAAGTTTGTGAATTATAATTTATTAGGGACTCTATATACGCTCTATACGTATAAAGGTTGTCGCTTCTTGAAATCAACGTGTCGCCGAGCGTTATATCCAGCTGATTAAAAAGACTCGCTATAGGGTAGTTAATAAGGGCAACGCGGGATCCTTCTGGTATGGGTGTGTTATCAGGACTAACGATTTTGCAAACGACGTGTAACAATGTGTTATTAAGGTCGTAATAATATTCACCGCTGCCCGTGATGTAGAATTCCAAAGGGGCATTGTCAGTGATTGCTGCGATTGGCTGCACCTCCACATAAAGCGATTTTTCAATGCTTGTTTGAGTAGGGGGTATTTGAAAGATATCCAGCTCTGATTTGGCGTACTCGGCGGATGCGTCATGCACGAAAGCCATAGCGGTTGCCTAGAAGATGTCACTCGGTGAGCGACTTCTTGTTTTCTGGCGGCGACGTCTCTTAGGTTGTACTACTTTATTCATAAAAGCTGGTAAGACAATGGCAGCACGTTCACGTTTTCTTTTACGCGTTTTTTTACGTATTTGCACGACACCAGAGCCCTCCTGGTTCTGAGCCGACCTATTTATACGATCCATAAAGGCGGTCGAAGCCGTAGTGACAACGTCTTTAGCGATGTTACGGGCGGCTGTTTTCACATGGGGTTTTGCAAGCTCAATACCTTTCTTAAATAGGGGAACGACACGTCGGAACAGGCCCCGAAATAACCCGGCGAGTCCAGAACCATGCATGAATTCAGTACCGTGAAAGCCGTCCAAGCCATGACCGGCTTGCGTTATGTAATAATGCGTATAAGCGTCCGGGTCACCGTACACTCTCTGGGACAACATTTTAGTGTGTCGTCACCGCGCGCGGTCTAAAGTGTAATCGCACAATAGTCTTACCGTATTTGAATTTAACAGGTTTAGCCTGATCCGTCAGTATTGATATTGTAACCGTGTCAAAATGATGTTTACAAACTGGTATATAGTCCGGCCTGTGATACTTTTGTGTGACTATATCACCATTTTTGCCGCCTAACTCGACAGTTCTTAAAAGTTGTACATAACTATCGCCAACAAGTTGATGTTGGACGATATCGGAGCATACAAATAATGTGTAAAAACCGGCTTTAATATCGGAATTAATTTTTTTCTCTTTTGATGAAACTAGAGCGAGCCCCTTTATACCACCAACATTATGTTCTAAAACAGGTAAGCCTGGTCCTTTGTAGCGGAGAGTGATGTGCTCGGTGTCGACATTCTTGAGAAGCGGCGTTTTCGAATACCCCTGCAGCCCCAAAATATTCCCCAACTTCACACAAGGCATGAACTTGTAAGCTGGTGAATTCAGTACATAAACGGTTCGGTCAATATCGTCGTATCTTAGACGCAATTGATCGGGAGGTATTTTTATAGATTCAAGTTTGCTATTAATGGCTTTGATGAGATCGTGCATATTGGCGTAATAACCCGATTTAACAAAAAGCTCGCTGATTGGCTCGTCGCGCTGTGCGACGTAGAATACACCATCTCCGGGGCCAAAGGTTTCCCACGTATGTGGATACTGAATCTCCACTAAAGCTACTTCGTAAGGGCCGCGAAGATGCACCGCTTTTGCTAACTTAGTGGTGTAATCGGCTATGCTGTTTTCGGGATAAAGTTTGGCGGAGGCGTTGCAAGGTAGCGTGATAAAAAACGATCCGTCCTCCATAGTTTACAGACGCATCAACTGTTTTTCAGGTACCCAGGAGTTAAACTTGTCAGGGTAACCTATCCACTTTACAAAACACAACGTTTTACCCCGAGTTTTCTTCTTTTTCAGTATTTTTTCTATCCTGTAAACGCGTAGCTTGTCGAGAGTTACTTTTTGGACTTCTTCCGGGTAGAACGATCCTTCAATGAACTCATCGGCCAGGTCTTTCAGCTTATAAAGGGGTCTGAGGCCCCTAGTGTTTACAGCGTGAATTTTAAATATCTCGTCCGTATAGGTTTGTTCATAACCCTTTGTAAAAACACCCTTATAACGAACAATTCTGACGTGATCACCTATTTTTAATACCTGTTTAACTTTTTTAATAGTATCGTAACACCCGTAGATATTTTTCCAAACGGTTAAAGAGTTCTCTTTTGTCACATCGACGGGGCGCCGCCTTATAGTTCTGTGGTATGTGTGGTTATAACTATACACCAAGTCTTGCAACTTGTCGATGTACCTGTACGTGTTTTGTTCTCTAAGATAGCGCCACATTTTAGTTTTAAGCGTTCTATTAAAACGCTCGACCAACGCTGCCTTAACAGCGTTTGTAGTTAAAAAATGATGTATTTTATAGGTTTCACAAAGACGCATCATAGGTTTGTTTATAAACTCACGGCCCCGATCAGTCTGTAGCTTTCGGGGAGTTCGACCGCTTAACTTAAATATCTGCTCAAAAGCGGTAGCCACGGTAGCCCCGGCCTTATTTGAAAGACACGCCACCCAGGCATATTTAGATAGAATATCAACGACCGTCAGCAGGTATTTTACACCATTATTTTCTTTAGAAAAATCCATCATCGACACAAGATCTGCCTGCCATTGAGCATCTATATCAGACACCATAACCTTGTTTCTTGTAAAGGATTTTTTAACAGGCTTGTACAATGTGTAAGTATCCTCGTTACTCAACCAGTTTTTGACAGCGTCTTTTCTTATTCCAAATTTCCGTACTTCTCTGAATAAGGCGTCAATGCCCCCATAAGAGCCGGCAGCTTTTGGCGTGTAGTACTGTTTTCGCAATATTTTGCTTTTTGCTGTCATTTTAGCGGTATTTTAAACAGCGTCTACTCAACAACACGTCCTAACTGTTTATACAATTTTAAATACTCAAGCTATTATATTTATTGTAAAAAGAAAAAACTGAATACATTTTTATTTTAAACAGTTTATGTATGGTAAAATAAACATTATAAGACATTACACACAAATACATTTTATATACATACAAAGTAAAAATTTATGTAAAACAAATAAAAACATTATAAGATGTTTAATACAAACAAAATTTATATACAATCGCCAAAGTAAGAAAATTTACAACGTTAACCAAGCAGCTTGCAACAAGGGCGATAGCCTCTTTTTAGGTAGTAATGAGCCACGCGGCGATACAGTAGATGATCTTAATAACCCCGGGGGTGTAAAAGGGCTTCGAGCAACGTCAAAGGGCTCACTCAGCGACCGCTTTTTCAAATTATCGAAAAGTTCTCTTGTTCTTGTATTACCGATAACAGTTGAAGGTGCGTTCAGCTGTGCGATAGTCTCCATAAAATAGTCCCAACCGTGCGGTTTAATATTAGGCAAGCCGTGACTCTGGGTAGCTGTTCGAATCAGGTCAATAATGTTGGATCCGGGCACAGTTTGTTCTTTGTAAATGAACTCACCCATAGCGTTCCAGTACGGCTTATTACCAGAGCGGTACAGTTTACTTAACAATAGTTCGGCATTTTTTCTATAACGTGTGTTAATACTGTCAAGTATCTCGTTAGTATCGGGGCTGCTCGAGGTTGCATTTGGCAATTGTTGTTGCTCGGTTTGCGGCTGTGTAATCAGGGTTATACCAGGCATTTCGTTACCGGATTGTTTGTTGAGCATTAAGTACCTCTGTAACACGACGGTGTAGCTCTTAATTTTTGCATCATCTGAAAGGTCATTTCTGTGGAGTATTTCGCTAATCTCAGCATCTAAGCGCCGTATGGCTGTTTGGCGTATATCTATTGAATCTACGGAGGTATTTTTAAGCCTGTCCATTTCATTTTTGGAAACCAGGAACATTTTCTCTGCATACTGCATTATGAACCACCGGCTGTATTAGCTATCAGGCTAGTGATTAAAGGTATAGCAAAGCCTAGCAAAGCTCCTATAAAACCGCCGCTCTGGTTCACAATGCGCTTCTTTCCTTTAATGGAGTACTTTTTATCGCTTAATTTCTTTATAGCCCTACGCCATTTTTTCAATATATTTTTTTGACGCTCTTTAAGGGGGATCTTTCCTTTAAGGATGTTGAGCGCTATCTCGCCAATAGCCGATATCAAATCATTACTGGCGTTACGTAATATTGATTTGCGGGCCTTCAGATTTGTTTTGACTAATGCTTTTAAAAGGTCCCAATTACGCCGGATCCTGTTCGACATCCTTACAGCACCAGCGCAACTAACAAAAATAACCGTAAAGATGTGAGATACCGCATTTTAGAGCTTCTGTTTGCACACATAAGCTACAGGCAGATCTGGCGGGAATAGACCGGTTCTGAGTCGCAGGTCCTCAGGCGTGTCAGATCTTAAATCTACAAGTAAATAACCGTAAGGCTTGTGTGTAGCATCTTCAAAAGCTTCTAAAAAGAAACGTGTTTTACCGGGGTACATCTGCCGAGCCAACGTAATAACCTGTAATTTATCACGAGGGTTCTTAAAAAGGACCATGTATTTAGTGTTTAAATTTATGGTTCGGCTTTTCTTACCCTGACAAAAAACGTTTTGAACGAGATACATAATGCTCAAATTTCTGTGGTGTACGTATTTGGTGAATGCGTTTTGTATTTCAAGATTTTCACAAGCCGCCTCCATAAGATCATCAACAACCGCCAAATTTACCTTGTCCGTTGGAAATAGATCAGCGTCTGTAAAATTTTGCGGGACCCCCTCGATAAACCTGATATTTGTAAACAAACGGGTTAGTTCATCATACAATTTCTGCCAACAGGCGTAAAACCAAATGACATTATCAGGTTTGTGCGACATTAACGTATCCTTGTGCATTAATATATTTTTAACAAAAAAACTCTTTCCGGAATTTGAAGGTCCTGCTAGAATACACGAAAAAGGGTGTTGAAATTGTGCAGTCATGTTTAATAGCCAAAAGGCAGCGTTGTAAAGTCAATCGTCAGCTGTCTCTTTGTGTAGACGCACTTTTGCGTTTTACGTAATGGTCTTGTCTCTATGGTCAACCGCTTCCTATTTCTGAAAATGCCGTCTTGCTCGATACCTATTGTTTTCTGCGTCTCGGGGTCGTTGTTGTGTGAGTAATCCAACACAAGGTCTTTTAAACTGTCAAAATTAACAAGCCGTGTGTTAGCGACATTGAGTGTTATACCCTTAACCTTCAATACGGTTTTCCCGTTGTTAAGTTTGTAGCCGTAAGTCTTTGGGCCGGCGGATACAAACTCGGTAATGTGGGCATCGTCGGGTATTTCACTAGTTAGCTCACCGAGAAAATCACCCAAGGTTGGCGTCCAGTCAGACCCCTTACTCACGAATATGACGGAGTCTGTGTCGTGATAAAGGCAACGTTCCTGTAGCCTGTCTAGGAGCGTGTATAATTCGAGTCTGGCATAGGCAGTTGTAAAACAGGCTATAAAAATGTTTGTGTTTTTGTTGTGTGTGTAGCGCTCTTTTACATAGCGCCAATTGACTAAGGCCGTATCGTCATCGATGAAATTAACCTCGGAGAGGTCGTAGTACGGCACAAAAGCTAATTTGAAAAGCTCGTCAGGGTCCGTGACTATGCTGGTACGTGACAAGTTAGAACGCTGGCCAAACTTACCCCACAAAGAGTTTAGGAACAGTTTTGAAATTTGTCTTTTTGCGGGGTTTACAGCTATCTTATCAGAGCGCAAACAGACATCCTCTTTTTTTAAAAATGCCGCTATGTAAGCGGCTTTTTCAGAATCCGTTTTACACCAACTGGGATAACCGGAAGCCTCCTGTTTATCTCTGAGGTGTAATTTGATGTACGGGGCGAACAAATCGTCTGTTGTATTTGGAAAATGCCAGATCTCGTAGATCTCGGCAATCCTGTAACCTTTTTCAACAGCTAAAACTAGCTCTATAGTGCACCATGTACCGGTTAGGGACCGCTCATCGTCTGTGTGACTGCAAATATCTTTCTGACAGCTCAATGCGCACGTGTAGCATAGTGGAAACATTAGTTTTTTATTTAGCTTTACAGGGAGGACCGGAAAAAATAAATCTCTGGGCGGGTACACTTTAACTCGTGCAATGCCAAAGTATTTTTTGATGTATCCAAAATGATCATAAATGATTTTTGGATGTCCTACAGGGTAAGTCTTAGTTTTATTAACAAAAGGGTACAGACTGGTGAAATCGTAATAATGCACTGTTTCATCGGCCTGCACCTTGTGGTAAAGTTTAATGGCGTTAGTGCGCCCTCCGTAAAGCGCGTCACGAGGATCCAAAGGAGTCGGGAATTTCATTTTAATCAGAAAGTCTTTGACCAACGAATCGTTTGCAATCATTTTGCGCCACTCGTGCTCCCACAGGACACGGACCGTAAAGCCTTGTTGCTGTAGTCGACTTTTCCTGACTAGGAAAGACTGGTACAGCTGCCCGTAGGACGTTTTAGTAAGCTCATTGCTGTCCCGCTCGTTATAACACACAGGACACCCATGATAAAAACACCCCTGAAATTCAAAAGCGGTGTGTTTACCGTTAACAAAAGCATACCCGTCCAAAAAATATTTACCGACCTTTTTTTCACCGCCCTTTAACGCGTGTTGTATAGAAATGCCTTCAGCATGTTCAAGGTACATGAGCCATTGTATAGCGGGTGTTGAAAAGCGTTTCTGGGTCTTGTGGTAATTATCTGCAGGTACAATCGCTATGGTATTTTTGGGTAGAAATTTAAACCGATACATGGCCATGCACACGGATGCCAGTGTGATAAGCTGGAGTGGATCAATACATTTAGTGACCGTTCTGTATTTATTTTCACGTTTAATGTATTGCAGCACTTTTTGCTCAGTCATGGCCATAATCGTGTCCCTGTAACACTCACAAGCCCTTCTCAAAACCTCAACATCCTGCTTACAGTAAGCTTTTAACTCTTTTTGAAAATTAAAGGTATCATTTTTATGTTTCTCATACCAATCTGTGAAATCTTTTTTCTCACCGGGCATCATGTATTCGACGCCATAATAGCTAGCGGCCGGTAGGGCGCCTATGTAGTTTTGATTTTCGGCCGTGTTGAAAAAATGCGGGAAGTGACCCTTGGCGCCTGAAAAACCCATAGCCTCGGGCATCTTGCTGAGCTTCATAGGCATGAAATTCAGAGAGTCTATGAACCTAATTTTTAAATCCTTCAGGGTAACGCACATTAACCGACCGCCTTGATTTATAATATCAATTTTAAATTTTTCATTAATCAGCGCCTGTAAAACAAAATAAGCGTCGTAGCGGCCTGCATTGTGAGCTATGAACGTGAAACCCGAAAACTTACCGTCGGCAAAAAATCGTACAAAGTCAAACGTACAGGTTTTCCCGCTAAACTGCCAGGAGTTGGGGCCGTATAGTGCTGTTGCGTAAATGAAATTGGGTATGTGCACGCCTGTTTCTTGCATGCATTCAAAATCGTAGAAGATGTACTTGTCAGTCATTTTTGGGGGGTTGTATGGCTGCATGTAACAAACATGGTCGTCAAATTTGTCAACCTGCCCGCTGCAGATGGTGCATTTTAAACCGTTACATTTGTGTTCATCGCCGTTGTCTATATAGCTGTAACAAAATCCGCAAAAAGTTTTTTTCTTACAAAGAGCTTTATCACTAAGTGCCAGGTTTCTATGTGTTTCAAAACATGCCGCTGAACGGCAATATGTCCTACATATCGGGCAACGTGTATTATTAGACTGCTCCGAACAATTCGGGCTCTGGCACGCCTTACAAAACTGCATACAACCGTGTCGGTATTTATGTTTGTATACAGTGCAGCAAACATCGCAAAAATAATCAAAGCCGATAAAGGCTTTTAGATTTTTTATGCCATAATAATGCTTTTCATGGTGCAATATATAGACGGTCTTTTCTTTAGCGGTGCGGGCTGTGTGATAATAACGCCACTGTCCCCTATTGTGGTACAAAATTTTAATTGTGATGTTTAATTTTTTTTCAAATTCAGCAACGTCAGTAAAAGACACCAAATACCCCTCGGGTATTTGTAAGTCGCTATGCAGTTGGCGCGCTTTCTCTAACAAGGCGGCATCGCCCAAAGCAGCCCCCTCCAAAATAGCGTAAACACTAGCGGCCAGACAGACGTTATTATCGTAATTATTAAAATCGTATAAATGTTGTTTTTTACGTTCAATAATCCGACTATACGCTACACCGCCCAAACGCCTTCTGGCCCCACCACGGCGGCACCTGACAATGATAACAACTAGTTTAAGTGTATTACCGGCTATGCACTCCGCGTTACTCTGTAAAGCGTTAGCGATATTGTCCAGAAATGTTTCGGCTCTAAATCCATCTCTAGAATACCTATTAGAAAAAATCGAATCAAACGTTTCGCCGCCGTCTAAACGCAGTTGTATGAAATCACCCGGATCGGCGTCCCGTAAAATCCTATCTAGCAATGTCTGTATAGCAGCGTGTATTGCATCAAGAGCGTCTACAAACGAGCGAATGGCTTCGAGGTTAGCGAATCTGAAATGTTCCGTGTACATGGTACTGTTAAAATTCGCTAAGTCACGCTGTTGCTGATATACACGTTCTAGATAAACGGATCTAACATTTTGTATTTCAGGGGGGTCGTCTGTAATAGCCGTGTTATAGGGCCTGTCACCTGAATGACTGGGCTTTGATTGCGTGTTTGAAGGTCTATTAGGGGGCGAGCTGTTTGGCCGACTGTGCTCCGCTTGCGCGGTCTGCGGTTGCTGATGTGTTTGGCCAGCATTCAGACGAGCCGACGCACCAGTCTTGTTACGACCCTCCTGTCTTTTTTTGCTAACTATTTTGTTCGGACGAGCCGGCGGCCCATTGTTACGCCGGCGACGCCTTATTTCTCTAGCTCTTTTAGAACGTTTAACGGAAAAACAGATTTTTATAGCCTTTTTTAACTTTCTAACCATAGCAGTTGTTTTTGTGCTTTTAAAAGGGCGTCCACCTCCACCAGTCATCACTAGTCAGTCTCGGCGTAGCAGCTCTTTTTCAAGAGCGTCAAGATGCGTAATCAGTCGTGTGCATTTGTCACGCGTAGCGTGTATTTGTCCCTCAGTATTTTTGTTGGGACTGTTAAACGCTAGAGACGTAGAGTCTTTAACGTAACATTTTAAATGCAACGCCACGCGTGCCATTTTGTCATTACATTTCGCGATATCCCTCAACGCGTCGTACGTCTTTCCACCCCGACAATAGCAGGAATGGACAAGAGGCGCGTCTCGCTGTTGGGGTTCGCTTATCTGTTGCATGTTGCTGCCTGTGTCTGGCGTATCAAATGTGATGCGCTTTTTACAAGGGCCTACATCCTGTGTATTGGGTGTTGGTGTTATGTCGCATAAAACTGTAATATCATTTATTACGCTATTTGGCTCACCACTCTGCAGACACGGCAGAGGCGTTGTTAGAACTCCCGCTATCTGTGAAAACTGCTCCTGACGCTGTTTAGTGGTCGAGCGTTGTCTCTCTTTAGCGATTCGGGCTTTGTTGTTTTGTTTTCTTTTGGCTGAAAATTAAAGACAAACATTAAGAATTTTAAAGCGCTATAATTAAACAGCTATTATAAAAATATAGCATAAAAAGCTCGAATTTATATAGTTGTGTTATTTGGATGTATAGCTACATAGCTAGATAAATGGGTGTATAGATAGCTAGATTGATAACTATATATGTCATTATGCCTTTTATTAAAAATTTAAAGACGAGCAGCCAGCTGTATGTATTAAGAACAAGAAGCGGCTCTAATTACAACAGAGCAAACCGTGTAATATTAACTTACGGGCATCAGGACAGTGGATAACCGCCATTGTGGTATTTTCAGACAGCCAACTGTCGCGGGCGTTAGTGATAGCCTCTGGTGGTTCGGGGAACGAAACAGTTCTGTTGGTACGTGCGCTACTACCCGGCAGCTGAAAAACTTTAAATTACAAGGTTTGATTAAACATCATTGTTTTATAACCGTTTAAAAGCTATAGACATTGTTTTTGAGCCGCTGTAGCTGGATCCTTACCCTTTGTGTTAGCTTTCTTTGATACCGTTTTGGCGCCGTCGGTCGTGGCCATTTTTCTTTTCAACGCTGCATTTAAAGATAGTATTAGACTTATAGCCATTGTTTAAAATATATTACAGCCTCAATGCATTTTGCTCCTTACGCTCTTTGCCCCGCTTGCGCGGCTTTTGTACGGCCTCCTCGGAGAGTGTCGCGATGTCATCAATTGTATACACCTTTCTTTCCAGCGCTGTGTTTTAAAAAAGTGTATTAGCAATATAGATAATGTTTAAAACAGTTAACATCAAAGAAGTCGATCGAGACTTACGTGTTCTGGCTAGCCTGGTCGTCTGGTTCATTTCAGTTCGCCCGGGGGTTGTGAGATCGATAACGCTCGACGGCTCGTTCTCCTTTAGCTCGCCCGAATTGTTGTTGCTAGTAACTTGAATGTTTGAATGTCCTGTATTTTGAGGATCAACGTCTCTGTTCGCAATTCCTAAAATGTCGCGGATTTGCGTGTCTGTAATAAATGTACATGAAATATAGCGAGCTCTAAAACAACATATGTAATAAAAAGCCTAAGCTAGTTATACTTACCGGGTAGGTAAGGTGATGTCGGATTGTAATCGGGTTCGCTTGAAATATACGTATGAACTAGTCCCATAGTGGGCGAATCGTCTGAAAACAATTGCGCACCACCGCCACTAATGTACGACTCATAGAAATCATCGGTCGCCATAAGCAGCTGCGCATCGGGCATGTTGTCATCCCCCCATAAATCTTGGTACGAATCCATCTAAACGCAATGTATATTGTTAGTTAAATTATAACTATATAGCTGCCGCGTTCGATAGCTAAATTGTCGTTGCGGTATTTGTCTGTATGTATACATAGATAGCTAGGTATCTAGATAACAGAGAGATGTAAAGGTAGCTAGTTAGATAGATAGATAGAATAGATAAATAGATGGCTAGATACATAGATACCCGGATAGAATAGATAGATACATAGATACATAGATACCCGGATAGAATAGATAGATACATAGATAGATGTATAGACAGCTACATATGACTTACGAATTATGGTTATTTGGCGGCCTGTACACATAAATAAAATGGCTTGATAGCTAGATAGATAGAGATAGATAGATAGAATAGATAAATAGATAGCTAGATACATAGATACCCGGATAGAATAGATAGATACATAGATACATAGATACCCGGATAGAATAGATAGATACATAGATAGATGTATAGACAGCTAGATATGACTTACGAATTATGGTTATTTGGCGGCCTGTACACATAAATAAATGGCTAGATAGCTAGATAGATAGATATAGATACATAGATACCCGGATAGAATAGATAGATACATAGATAGATGTATAGACAGCTAGATATGACTTATGAATTATGGTTATTTGGCGGCCTGTACACATAAATAAAATGGCTTGATAGCTAGATAGATAGATATACGTTATATAGATTCAGATAACATAAGACATATTCAATAAATAGTGAAAGATATTGCTAGTTAAAATATAAGCTCATTTTGTACGTGATGAAAGAAAAAAAGCCAGTTAGTAAAGTTGCATAGCTACAGATAACATAATGCGTGGTTCTTACCTTTGTAAAAGTAAATGTATTATGCCTTGCTGGTCGCTGCTTCTGTGGCCGACTGTCTCTGTGCTGGCACTGCAGAGCATGAGACCTGTTTATATAGGCGGTGCCGTGTTGTAAACCCCGGTCAGGTGGTAGCAATTAGCATATTATTAATTATGCTCTGTATAAATTGATATAAAAGACATATCAAAAGGGTCTTTTTATGTATGTATCTTAATTTATATGAAAAGCTTATGAGGTGTTATAAAAAGGACTTAGCAGTGTCTTCTGCATTTATTTAAATGTAGCATATTATTAATTATACTCTGTATAAATTGATATAAAAGACATATCAATGTGGTTAGCTTTTTATTTAAAAATGTTCTAAAATATTGTAGATTTTTATATCAAATGTTATAGAATTACAAAAATGTCATTTATAATACCTAGTTAAATCATGTTTTATAAGAATTTATATGTTTATTATAGGTCTTTTTATGTATGTATCTTAATTTATATCAAAAGCTTATCAGGTGTTATAAAAGGACTTAGCATTGTTTTCTGCATTTATTTAAATGAAAGTTATCAATTGTATAAATTACTATAAATGCATTTTGATGTGTCCGGCCTAAAAGATGTGTTTTTGATATCCCTGGGAACTGTCATGCCCTTGTAAAGCAGATTGATTGATAGGTGGTCTGTGAAGACTCTTGAATTACAACAGCTGTTTGCTCGAGGGCATGCTGTGTCCGAAGATATCCCTGACAGAGGTCATGCCCTTGTAACCCCCCCTGGGAACTGTCATGCCATTGTAAAGCAGATTGATTGATATGTGGTCTGTGAAGACTCTTGAATTAAACCACCTGTTTGCTCGAGGGCATGCTGTGTCCGAAGATATCCCTGACAGAGGTCATGCCCTTGTGGTAACCTCATGAATTAAACCAGCTGCTTGGCTGTATCGCGATATAAATATTCTATAAAACTGCTATCAGGCTGTATCAAGCGATATAAAATGGTATCAAGCTATATAAAAGGGGGCGTGTAAAAGGGGCGTGGTACCTGTCACTTTGACGAAACATATACCCTCTATCTACTGACGATCCTGGCGCTTGCTGGACTTTCTTGGATGCCCTGAAGCCTTCTTAACAAGAATTGAACCTCTTTCCTTGAAGTTCTTGATGATCATATAAATTGTTGATTGAGGTGCAATCTTAGTAGCCACAATATCCTTGCCCGTGAAGCCATTTTTATGCAACGCAATGATGGCTGCACGCGTTTCTTTGCAGGTCACCATGGTTAACAATGGAAGAACAATGATTTCAAGCATCACCCTCCTTTTAACACGTCAAGTCTGCCATTTTAAACATAATAATCTCCAGCCTTGTGCTCGTCAACATTCTCACCTGAGTTAACAAGACGATTACTGAAATGATCTCAGCAGGTCCTTTAATGACAGCAATGAAATGCAGTGGAAAGTTTTTTTTTTGGATTAAGTTAATTTTCATGGCAAAGAAGGACTAGGCAATTCATCTGATCACTCTTCATAACATTCTGGAGTATATGCAAATTTCTATTATAAAAACTTAAGCAGCAACTTTTCCCCTCACCCATGACGGCACCCCATGCGACCAGGGACCTCCCATCCGGGACAGGAAACCTGAGAAGATAAAAGGTTCACACCCCCACCAAGCACCAGTTCAGGTTTCCTGTCCTCCGGATAGGAAGTCCCTGGGAAGACTTCTCGTCGGTTCTCACCTGCAGCCGGGGGGAGGCCCAGGTTCTTATCCGGTGGGTGGCCTCCCCCAGGTGGCGTTATGCTCTCCGGGGCTGCTGCCTGTAAGTCTGGGCTCCTTCTTCCCCCACATCCCGGCGCTGGCCTGAGGGAGCCGCTATAGGCCGTGTTCAGGCGGCGTCCCTCCTTACTTCCGGGGTTGCCAGTCTTCCTGCGGCGTCGGAGGGGCGTCTGCGCATGCGCGCGCCCCGACGCTGGGGGGGGGCGGGTGGCTTGACCCAGAAGTCGGGTTCAGCGCTGATGTGTGCCCCGGCGCGTCCTTAAAATATAAATGGGGCAGAGGGGGGGAACCCAGCCGGCTGATGTGGCACACAGTGTGGTGCTGAAGAAGCTCTTGGTTCCTGCAAGAATGTCAGAGCCTGCAGACGGACGCGCCGAACCCCTGGAACCCTCAAGGCCCGCGAGTCCGGTACCAGTCCTGAGGAGTGGGGGCTGAAAGAAAAGGATCTTTGGTGAGATGTACCTTTTTCTTACTAATGGGGTGTTATCTGCTTGATTTGTGTAGGTGGCAAAGCCCCCCAAAAAAGCGGGCTCTAAGACGAAGCATAAGGAGTGTGCAGGATGTAAGGCCCCCCTAGCTTCCTCCTATTCTAAGCCGTTATGCACCCCATGTATCGATAAATTGGTGGCGGAGGAATCCCAGAGCCTTTCTAGGAATATGCGATCTTTAATAAGATCTGAGGTGAAAGCCTCCTTAAAATCCCTGAGTAAAAATCGCCCGCGGTCTCCGGAAAAATCTCCAGATGTTAGGGATTCGGATATAGACCAGTCTGACGTGGAAGAGAGAGAAGCAGGCCAGTTACTCTCTAATGACGCTACTTCGTCAGCAGAGGAAGAAACAGGGGGTTCCTATTTCTCACCCGAAGATACCCAAAACCTCCTTAAAGCAGTCAGAGCAACTATGCAGTTAGAAGAGGAAAAACAGGCTAAGTCGACAGCAGATATTGCCTTTCAGGGGTTAGGTCCCAGAAAGCAGAGGGTTTTCACCATTCACGAGAACGTTCAGGCATTGATTAAAAAGGAATGGAAAAATCCCGATAGGAAGTTTTTTATCCCAAGCTCCGTAAAAAGGAAATATCCTTTTGATGAGAAGGTAGCAGCCTGTTGGGACAAGGCCCCCACGGTTGACGCTCCGGTAGCGAAGATTGCTAAGAAGTCTGCGCTACCGTTTGATGATTTAGGTAGCCTGTCTGACCCTCTGGATAAAAAAGCGGACTTTTACTTAAAAAAGGCCTGGGAATCATCCTCTACCTGCCTGAGACCAGCTGTTGCAGCGTCATGGGTCTCTAGGTCGCTGCATATCTGGCTGGAACAGTTAGAACAGCATCTCAGTGAGAAGAAGCCAAGAGAGGAGGTGTTGGCCTCCCTTCCCACCTTTTTTAAGGCCGTAGATTTTTTAGCCGATGCCTCCACGGATATAGTTAGGTTTTCCGCCAGATCATCCGCTATGTCCAATGCGGCCAGGAGAGCTATTTGGTTGAAGTCCTGGAAAGCTGATCAGGGTTCTAAGGCTAGGTTATGTTCTATCCCCTGTGAGGGTGACAGGCTCTTTGGATCTTCCCTCGACGATATACTTGAAAAAGCCTCAGACAAAAAGAAGGGGTTTCCAGCTCCTCAACGCCCCCCCTTTTTTCGTAGATACCAAGGTAAAAGGCAAAAGGGTAGGCAGTATGATAGAAGAGAAAAGGATAAATCTCCTAAGAAATCCGGAGGTTTCCTTTTTAAATCCCAGGATCCTAGACCCAAAGATAAGCAATGACGCCGAACCCCAGGTAGGGGGAAGATTGTCTCTCTTTCTCCCAGCCTGGAAGAACATAACCAAGAACGGCTGGATCTTGGGAGGGATTGGAGAGGGGTTCCGGTTGGAGCTCCTGTCCCGTCCCCGGGATTCGTTCATTCTGACAGATTACCCCAAGGATCTAGTCAGAAGACAGGCCTTAGAGTCAGAGGTCCTGCTGCTTCTGCAAAAAGGGGTGGTTGTCCCGGTTCCGCAGGCAGAGAAGGGCAGGGGGTTTTACTCCCCTCTTTTTTTAGTGAAAAAACCCAACGGCTCCTTCCGGGTAATCCTAAACCTGAAGAAATTAAACAGATTCCTCAGCTACAAAAAATTTCGTATGGAGACCATAAGATCGGCCATAGATCTCCTATCAAAGGATTGCTGGATGGCGACTCTGGACTTAGAGGACGCGTACTACCACGTGCCAATTCATGTGTCCTCCCAAAAATATTTGAGGACAGCAGTCTGGGTTCAGGGGGATTGTCTGCACCTGCAATACAGAGCCCTGCCTTTTGGGGTTTCTAAAGCCCCCAGAATCTTCACCAAAGTGATTGCGGAAGTTGCCTCCTTTCTAAGGTTGTCAGGGGTTCCGTTGCTGCCATATTTAGACGACTTTCTGTTTATTTCCCAGACCAAGGAAGGCCTGGTTCGAAACATTGAAGTTTCCTGCGCCCTATTAAAGAGCTTGGGCTGGAAAATAAATTGGGTAAAGTCTTGCCTAACACCATCTCAGAGCTGTGTATTTTTAGGCACCCTGTTAGACTCCCGAGTAGAAAAGTCCTTCCTCCCGTCCACCAGGATATTCTCCATCAGGGAGCACGTTTGGGATCTTTTCAGATCCTACCTCTGCTCGTTCAGGAGGGCAATGGCGGTACTGGGCCACCTGACAGCAACCTTTCCAGCGGTCCCATATGCGCAGGCCCACACAAGGAAGCTACAATCATGCATCCTGCGCCAATGGGACGGCCGCAAGCAGTCGTTGGACCGGATTTTCCACTTATTCGCAGAGGCGAGAGTGTCTCTCCTTTGGTGGACTGTGACAGCCGGAGTACCTTGGTCCTTTCAGGATCCGATAGTATTAACAACGGATGCCAGCCCGTGGGGTTGGGGGGCCCACTCGGAAAACAAAGGTTGGCAAGGGAGATGGGATTTGAAAACCAGGAAAGCCTCCTCAAACTTCAAAGAATTAAAAGCAGTAGAGATGGCCCTAAGAGCAATAGCTCCGGACATATCCTTCAGGAACATAATCCTATACTCGGACAACTTGACTACAGTGGCATACATCAACCATCAAGGCGGAACAAGGGTACCTCCTCTGGCAACACTCTGTCAACAGATCTTTCAGTTAGCGGAACAGAAACATCTATCTCTGTCGGCAGTCCATATAAAAGGGAGAGAGAACATAGTAGCCGATTTTCTGAGTCGCACCCAGCTAAAACAGGGAGACTGGTGCCTAAACCCAGAGGTCTTCTCCCAGTTAACGCAGAAATTCGGCCTCCCCACGGTCGACCTATTTGCCTCCAGGAAGAACAGGAAGGTGGAAAGGTTCTTCTCCATAAATCATCTGGACGACCCAACAGCTTTAGACGGTTTGGCACAGAACTGGTCTCAGGAATAGGGTTACGCCTTCCCTCCTTTTTCCCTAATCCCGCAGGTTCTGAAAAAAGTCCAGAGGGAGAAAGCGACAATTACCCTAGTGTCCCCAGTGTGGCCGAAAAGGTCCTGGTTCTCCTGCCTCCTAGACCTAGCAATAGCCCCCCCTTGGATACTGCCCCCTCGGGAGGATCTATTATATCAGGGCCCGATCCTGCATCCCAATCCAGACATTTTGCATCTGGCAGCATGGAGGCTGAGAGGGAGATTTGGTTAGGCCGGGGTCTATGTTGGGAAGTAGGAAAGCCTCCACAGCCAGAAAATATAATAAGATTTGGGAAGTCTTTTCCTCCTTTTTAGGGATCAGTCCTGACCCCTTCTCTCCTCCAAATGTCTCTAGGGTCCTAGACTTTCTACAAGCTGGCTTGGATAAGGGGCTTAGGGCTTCCACACTGAGAGTACATGTGGCAGCCTTGAGTTACTTCTTCGATTCCCAGTTAGCCCTGCACCCTTGGGTTAAAAGATTTCTGTCAGCAGCCTCCAGGATCCGCCCTTCGATAAGACCCTTGTCCCCTCCTTGGGACCTAAACACGGTCTTGACGGCCCTGTCACAGAAACCTTTTGAGCCCTTGTCTGACATACCCATAGACATGCTCTCCTTTAAGATGTCCTTTTTACTGGCCATTACTTCAGCTAGGAGAATCTCAGAGATTCAAGCTTTCTCGGCATTTCCTCCTTATACCCAGGTCTTGGACGACAAGGTTATTATTAGGCCTCTCCCGTCCTTCCAGCCAAAGGTGGTTTCGGACTTCCATAGAAGTCAGGATGTTGTCCTTCCATCCTTTTGCCCTAACCCCTCTAATAGTTTAGAAAGGGAGTATCATTGCCTGGACGTCAAAAGATGTCTGCTTGCCTATTTAGAGTCTACCTCGGCTTGGAGGTTGGAAGAAAACCTCCTTATTCAGTTTTGGGGTAGGAATAAGGGGCGGAAAGTATCCACGGCAGTTATTGCTAGGTGGGTGAAAAGGGCCATTTCCGAAGCCTATTTAGCGCAGGGTCTCTCGCCCCCTTCGGGGTTCGGAGCCCACTCCACCCAAGCGGTAGCTACGTCCTGGGCCGAGAAGGCGGATGCCTCACCTGGCTCAAATTTGTAGAGCAGCAACTTGGAGCTCTCAACATACTTTTTTGAAGCATTACAGGCTCCAACTTCATACGGATTCCGCCTTTGGTAGGAAGGTACTTCAGGCGGTTGTCCCCCCCTAGTTTCTCATTAATAGTCTATCTCGCATGGGGTGCCGTCATGGGTGAGGGGAAAACAACATTGCTTACCGGTAATTGTTTTTCTCGATACCAATGATGGCACCCCCAAAATTTTCCCTTCCCTACATATAAAAAAAAAAAAAAAAGGGGGAGCTAATGGGCTTAGTTACCCATTATTAGGTTATATGCGGAGTAGCCCGCTACTGCCTATAGGTTTCTGAGAGTTCTCTCTTGAGTATTGTAGAGATATAATGTACCATATTGGATCTCTCTCTCTCTTCTTTCTTACGTGTATTCACCTCCGGAGTACTGTTTATTACTATCACTGGTGCTTGGTGGGGGTATGAACCTTTTATCTTCTCAGGTTTCCTGTCCCGGATGGGAGGTCCCTGGTCGCATGGGGTGCCGTCATGTGTATCGAGAAAAACAATTACCGGTAAGCAATGTTGTTTTCCAATTTCCAATATTTATGTAATTCTCAAAACTTTTGGCCACGACTGTAGATTATTTTGGTGGTAATTGTCATCATTTTACAGCTCAAAGTAAATGCTGGTAATAAGTTCTTATCAGTATAACTGAGTTATAGAATGTAATACTTATAATATGTATCATCCATTATGGTTTTCCAATATGTACGTAAAAAATGTTGGTTGTCCATGATTTGGGGATAAGTTTCCAGAAAAAAATAAAAATTATTGTTGGCAGTGGTCACATGATCCATGTCAGGATTGCAGAATTGTGTACTGATGAAAAGCTAAGTACTGCTCAAAGCGTCTTCTCTCTTAGGTAAAAGAGGTATTTTAAAACAATTCCGTAGAACCCCTTTACGTTTAGCATTCAGTGTTTTTGAGTGTTCATTCGGTGTTAATGGAAATGCACTACAGAGCAGTTTTAAAGGCTAAAGCTTACCTAACAATGGCTTATATTAAGAATTATTTTAATTATATCAATTTTATATACTTTTCTTGCTTAGATACTTATCCACTAAGAAATATTTAAAGCTTAAATGTGTTGTGCTGTTTTTCACTTTGTTGCTGGATTAAATAAAGGCTAAGGGGCTAGGTGACCCAGGCTCGAGACAAAGGGTAACCTAGCAACAAATGCAAGGAAAAACAGTGTTATTCATCCAAATGTCAAAGTGCCCGCGTAGCCAAAAACATCTTAGGTTCTTCTGAGGAGAAAAGCAAAATTGTCAGTCACTAAGCAATTAACAAGCAATTGAGGAGAATATTTATTAAGCATCAAGATAAGGATTGCTTCTTTGGTATGTAAAAATAAGTTCTGTATGTTTAGGGTGATTACTGCATATTTTGCTAAAATGACTTGTTTTCTGACTCATGCTTTAAGTGTGACCTTTTTCAAAAGTTTTCTTATAGGCTTCTCTAAAGGAAAAAAATATATATTCTAAAAAATGCATGAATGTCATGGAGTTTTTAACAAGCCCCCAAAAAAGTGAGACATGAGCCTTGTATTGTCTTGTTATTGCTGTGACCGGGATAGCAGGGGCAATGTGTAAGTGTGGTGGTCTGATGGGTGTAGTAGGTGGTACTCAGATTTCTGCAGCTCCCTGGGCCGCCATGCTATAAAGGCACCGTATTCCTTCGGGGCACACTCTGGTGTTGAGGGATCTCCTGCCAGATGTTGGTTGACGTGCCCTTGATGCTACAGGGTATAAGGTGCAAGGAAGGCAGGGTCCCTGGGGTTTGTCACACCAGCACCCGTAGGTGCAAATGATGTGTGGAAATAAAGAGGAGTCCATTCGTATAAATTACTGTTCGCTTGTAATCAGTTGTCTTGCGGTAGATGTACAGGTTCATTGACATGGAAGAGGTAGTTGTATTTTAATCCATACAAAGCACATCACAGTTAGCTGTGGCTGTAATCCTAGTAACAGACATTTGGTGAGGTATAGATTCTGATCACGCTCAGGCTGACTAACTTCCAAGTGTGAAGTATACATCAATAAATGGCTTCAATGGCTATTATGCATATGTCTTTCTTTCCTGGCTTACTCACAATTTGCATAAATATTGTCCACCAGTGATGGACGAACATTGGCCGGGACGATTCGCAACAGTGAACGTGCGAATGCAATCAAATGTTCGCGAACAGCATGTTTGCGGCGGGTCCCATTCACTTTAATGGCAGGCAAACCTGAATATAGTTGAAATTCGATAACACGTGGTTGTCACAGGTGTTGAATTCCTCCGAGGTCCCAAACATTAGGCATTCACCGGACAGAAAAGGCCTTTTATGCCGCTGTATTTACCTAAGACACGGACCATTATTTGTTCTGGGTAGTGGCAGATATTTGTGTGCTGTCACGAGGAAATTCAATTAAACGTGGTTGTCACAGGTCTTGAATTCCTTCGAGATCCATGTCTCATTCATTTTTAGAAATGTGAGGTAGTCCACACTGTCGCGAGCTAAGCGAGTTGGCTTATTGGTCATGATCCCCCCTGCTGCACTGAATGTGATTTTGGACAGGACACTCGATTAGGGGCAAGCCAAGAGTTCCATGGCAAATTGTACCAGCTCTGGCCACAGGTCAAGGCTGCACACCCAGTAGTCAAGAGGTTCCTCGCTTCTCAGAGCGTCCACATCGGCCGTTAACCAGAAGTTGTCGGACACCTGACGTTCTAGGCGTTCCCTGAGCCTGAATCCGGAGGGCGGCTGTCGATGGGTTGGCTGCAAGAATGATCTCATATCTGAAGTGACCAACACATCTTCAAACCACCCTCTTCTTGCATGCGCGGTAGGATTGGTACCCACAATTGTTTCTCTGTAGATGGAAATTCCGGCGCGATGACATCAGATTGCTTAACGTCTATTCCCCAGGACGAAATCCAGCGCACCAGACATCCCCTTTTATTCAGGTATAAGCTATGTGATCAGTCCTATTTTAACACTCTTTTCAGACTTAGTTTGGTGACTCACAAGGTAGAATGTGAATGTCCTGGAATTTACCTTGAGCAATGTATTAATAATATACTACAGTGGCTTACCACCAACATGTGAATATGGATATATTTATGCATATACACATAGATATAGTGTATACCTTCCCTAAGACTAACATATATTTACATACATTTTCTTTACAGGTCCCGATTTTGTTTCACATAATAGGAATCTTCTGACCTTTGTGTCACTCTGCATCCTACCTCTATTATTAATGACCTCCCTGGGGTATATGATGTCCACTCATTCCTGAGTTTCTACAAGTTATCTCTCCATATGAGTGTTTCTAATTTGCTGCATGCCTCATATATTTGATCGTATCAATGTACTCTGATGTATATCTTTATTTTGTACAACTATATATACAATCATGCTGATACATGTACTACAATTGTTGTCTTATTTCAGGCCGTGAACAAGGTCTCATGACGAGAACGAAAAGTTACGTTGGTCTTAGTCTATTTATTAATTTTCCTGGATGGATAAAAAAGAATAAAAAAAAGCATTATTTATTACCTGAGTGCCGCGGTTTTATACATCATATGTTTATTGGTTTACCGCCGAGCACCAGAACATATTTACTGAGTGCCGTCCAAATAACCTTTAAATTGAATCTTAAAATTTTGTGACTGAGCACCCTCCTGATGTCTTCTACTCCATTCTCTTATGATAACTCTATAGCAGAAGAGATTGTTTCTCAAGTGAACACATCAAGCAATTTCCTACATATACCGCATAGCGAGTTCCAAAGACGAGAATCAAAGAAACTCATCTCGGCGGAATTACACTGCACAACGCTTGCAGAGTACCACAGACAGAAGAAGATCCCAAGAGGCCCTCGGTTCCACCTCCGTCCAACTCTTTTTCCTTCTAACAGTGACTATTGTAATAAATTTGAATCCATTATTAACAAATGCTCTTTTGACATTATCGTCCTGAGCATTGAGTTTCTCCAGAAATCCATCACTGAGTCTAAGGAGAAGTTGGCGGCAATTGAAACCCAATTGGTATCCACCGTCCCCTCAGAAGAGTGGACCAAACTTAACTCCAAAACAGAACATTTTTGGGACGAACACCGAAAGATTTTGGAGAACAACAAACGCAATAAATTTATTCAGGATTCCGAAGACTACCAGATTCCAAGAGTATACCGTTGGCAATGGCAAAATACCTTGAGGGGCAACGATTTTACCTCCTTCATGGGCTACGCATCCTCCTCCTCAGGAAGCGACCGATCTACTGGATATCGAAACCAAAAAATTTTTCAGCAACGCGGATACCGACCAGGGAGACGACAACCCACCGTACACGCCGAGGAAAGGGCCACCGCCGATCAAAACCAGACGGTAATACAGAAACGCTCACAGGTAGGAATACCGTTGTGAACATTTCATCACAAACACTAATACCTGCTGAACTTACCAAACTCTCAAAAGGCCTGTCATTTTGCCGATATGGCATTCTTTGCTATTTTTTTTTAGAACAAGAGCTACAACGATTCTATAGGTCCATTCGACTTAAAACGCACTTCTCTCAACCAGCTGTTTCCGTGCTGCCGCCTACTATGAAGACAACCACAGAACTATCAATTAAATCCCTCAACTTGACAAATAAAAGTAACTTCATGCCCCCAAAACATTATCATGCAGCATAAGCCTTTATTAATTTAGTACAGCAAGACATTAATAAAAACAATAAAAAACTTAAAAGTAGGACCATACACACCCCCCTGTAATTTGAAGAGTGAAGAACACATAGCACTCAATACATTAAGAGAAAATAAAACGATCATTATAAAACCAGCTGACAAGGGTGGGGCAATCGTCGTTATGGACACCTCAGCGTACATATCTGAAATTAATAGACAATTAGCCGATACATTTACCTATGAAAATGTGGCCTGTAACCCCATCTTTCGTATCAAAAGAGAAGTAAGTGTTCTACTTGACCATTACCTGTCTGTGGGTACTATTGATAAGGCCACATATACTTTCCTTACAAACGACAATGCAGTTACTCCAGTTTTTTATATACTGCCTAAAATACACAAAAATCTTACCAATCCTCCAGGTAGACCAATTGTAGCTTCAACTGACTCCGTTTTGTCTCCAATTTTAATCTTTCTAGAAAAAGTTTTCACTCCTTTGGTGAAACAAACACGGTCCTTTTTACTAGATACCAGTCATTTTCTGTCAATTATTTCTAATCTGATTGATATTACTCCTGAGTTCCTCTTAGTCACACTTGATGTTAACAGTCTGTACACCTCTATCTCTCACGATAGTGGAGTCCAGGCTGTCTCATCACTTTTGGCCACTTCAAATTATTCTCCAAATGCACAATCGTTCTGTGTGACATTACTAAAGTATATATTATAAAATAACTATTTTATGTTTGGGGATGACTACTATATTCAAAAACGGGGCACCGCTTTGGGGGCAAATGTAGCGACGCCGTATGCAAATTCCTTTATGGCTAAATTTGAAGAGGATTTTGTCTATCCCCATCCACTTTTTCAAGCAAATGTCAACACTTGGTATCGATACATAGATGACATCTTCTGTATCTGGCAAGGGGACACTACATCATTTTCAGATTTTCTTGATTATATCAATAGACAGGACCCAGACTTAACTTTTACCTCTCATGTTGATCTACAATCTATCAGTTTTCTGGACACCGTAGTCATTAAAACACAGACGGGCAAACTCACCACGGATTTACATAGAAAACCCACGGATCGTAATACCCTACTCCACTATTCCAGCTGCCATCCTAAAAATACCAAACATTTACTTCCTCGCTCCCAGTTTAAACGAGTAGCTAGAATTGTTGAAGATCCTGTGCTCAAGAACCAGCGCCTGACCGAAATGTCAAAAGAATTTCAAGAGAGAGGGTACCCCACTACACTTCTCCAACAGGAACTTGTCACGAGGGTGTCAAGAGCCACGTCTGACTCTGTTATACCCGGGGTCAGGAAGTCGCAGCGGGTGGCTGCGCGCTCTATGTCTAGAGATCACGTTGTTTCTTAGTGATTGTTTTCTGTGTTTGCCTTGCTATCCTTTTTGTCTCACTCAGGGATCCGTAGCTTCTCCTCCTCAGCTGTTTCTTGTCTGCCACTCCCAACCTCCTTATATTCTCCTCTCACACTTCTCTAGTTGCAAGTTATAGAGCTTCCTGCCTGGACTTCTATACTGACCCACTGGAGCTGTGAATCCTGGTTGTTGTTCCAGAGTGCTACCCTCCGGATCCCTGTTGGGCTTTTTGTTGTCTCCTGTTGTCGCCCACCTGGGATTATATGTTGAGTCTGTATTGTCTGTCCTCCCCTTGGTGTTTTCCTTTAGAGCTAGTGGTGCGGACTAGTGTTCCCACCGCCCTGTTCACTATCTAGGGCTCATCTTAGGGAAAGCCAGGGTTTTAGGCACGTGATCGGCGTACGGGTGAGGAACCCGTCTAGGGACGTCAGGGCAGCCAGGTGCCAGCCGCAAGGTGAGTCAGGGGTCACCACCTTCCCTCTCACTTGGGCAGGGCCTTCCTCTTTCCCTCCCTCTGTGTCACGTATGTGATAGTCACGCCGATCGTGATAGAACTCTCCTTGGTCCAGTCCAACTCCACCATTATACCCAAATTGCCACCCTCGCCACGTGTTCCCTTGATACTGACCTACCATCCGTTTGCACCTTTAGATCAGTCAATAGTAAAAAAAACATTGGCCCATTCTGCATCAATTTTATCCAACTGTCACCGAATTCCAACATCCCATCCACATGTGTTACAAGAGACTGGCTAACCTAAAAGACAAACTAGTACGTGCAGACATAGGTCCACTTACACCTAGATTGAGACAAACCACTTTAGCACCTAGAAAAACAGGCACATATCCTTGCCTCAGCTGTGCCCAATGTACTAATGTAATAAGAAGCAACAGAATTATACACCCACATTCAGGCGAGGTGTACCATTCCAGAGATTTCTTTACTTGCAGCTCCTCCTACGTCGTTTATCTAATTAAGTGTCCACGTGGACTAGCCTATGTTGGTGAGACTACTCAGAATGTTCGGAACTGTATCTCAAAACACAAATCTGACATTCGATGCCATAAAATTTAACTTCCTATTCCATGTCACTTCATCTCCGCGAAGCATCACATCAATCAACTTCAATTTCAAGTTTTTGAACATGCACGGATGGCAAGACGTGGAGGTAATCGGATTGCACGTTTAAAACAACGTGAATCCTTTTGGATTTTCAAATTAAATACATTGTCACCACACGGGCTGAATAGGGACTTTGATTTCTGTGTTCTATAAATCCGGCCTGTATATACTTTTTGGATCAATAATTCTCTATATTCTAATTCTATAAGTATAGACTTTGAGTAGATTACCCTGATTGATGTGGACTTATGATTTAAGTGCTATATGTTAAAATTTGTTTATCACAAGTACAGCTATAAGTATTATTACTATGTGACATTTAATATCAATAACATTTTCCCCTTTCTTTCCCTTCACTTTTTACAGACAAAATGATCCCACAGTACATCTACAGGTGGTACGTGTTTCCACATAGATTAGTCTGAATTTGGGTAATCTTTAAGTGTCTGCATGTCCTTACATATCTAATTTTACTAGCTTTGTGCAAATATATCCATATCCACTCTCCTATTTCCTATATTTCCTTTTTGTCACATATATTTAAGCCGCCCATATCAATTTGTGTTCCAATAGTGCCTAATAACTATTTTCTAGTCTCCCTATAGCTTATTATGCCAGCGGTAATTCATATTTGCATGATTGACCCCTTTATATTATCACGCTTTAATCCCACTATTAGCACCGACTGTCAATGCCCTAAATCGCTCTATTTGAGCTTCCGTGCATGAGCAATGACGTCACACGTTCAGTGACGTCACGCGCACCGGCGCAATGACCTCAGACGCACGGCGATACACGCCAATCGCTTTACTTCTATTCCCCAGGATGCGGTTCACTTTGAATAAGCCATGCAGCGCACCAGACGTCTCATTTTATTCAGGTATAAGCTATATAGATCAGTCCTATTTTCCTATTTTGGCACTCTTTGGTCCACTCTCTTCAGACTTAGTTTAGTGACTCACAGGGTAGAATGTGAATGTCCTGGAATTTACCTTGCGCAATGTATTAATAATATACTACAGTGGCTTACCACCAACATGTGAATATGGATATATTTATGCATATACACATAGATATAGCGTATACCTTACCTAAGACTAACTTATATATTTACATAGAAATATAAATTTTCTTTACAGGTCTCGATTTTGTTTCACATAATAGGAATCTTCTGACCTTTGTGTCACTCTGCATTCTACCTCTATTATTAATAGCCTCCCTTGGGTATATGATGTAAAATCATTCCTGAGTTTCTACAAGTTATCTCTCCATATGAGTGTTTCTAATTTGCTGCATGCCTCATATATTTGATCGTATCAATGTACTCTGATGTATATCTTTATTATCCAGGATTTTGTACAACTATATATACAATCATGTTGATACATGTACTACAATTGTTGTCTTATTTCAGGCAGTGAACAAGGTCTCGGGACGAGACTGAAACGTTACGTTGGCCTTAGTCTATTTATTAATTTTCCTGGATGGATAAAAAAGAATAAAAAAAGCATTATTACCTGAGTGCCGTGGTTTTATAAATCATATGTTTATTGGTTTACCGCCGAGCACCAGAACATATTTACGGAGTGCCATCCAAACAATCTTTAAATTGAAATTTTTCTGCCAGCGCCCCCGCAACAGCAGAATGCAGCGTCTCTTGAAGCAAGGCCTGGAAATGCTGCATTCTGATGATGATGGTAACATGTCCGCCATTTTGTGTTTGTACCGGTGGTCTAGGTACGTTGCCACCCAGTACTGGTCCTTGCCCTTTATGCTTTTTATACAGGGGTCCCTCTTCAAACACTGGAGCATGAAGGCCCCCATTTTCACTTAATTGGAAGCGGTGGAGCGGCCTGGCTCCTGCTCATTGCCCAGGAGAATTTTGTCTTCGGTCTCCTCCCCCCATCCACGAACAACACCAGGGATCCCAGAAAAGTTTAAAGCCTGCTCTTCTTGCTCCTCCTCCTCCTCCCCCAGGCACCACTCTCCTCTGCTGACTTGTCTCAGATGGAAAAGTCCCCCCTGGGAATTCATTGAGCATTGCAACTTCCTCATCTTCTTGCTCCTGCTCCTCGACTACTTGATCAATGACACAACGCAATGCACGCTCCAGAAAGAAGGCGTAAGGTACAACTAAGTTTAGGATGCATGCCTTACACAGCACGTGTGTAATTTTGCCCTGTTTCAGCGCACTCAGCAGATTGGCAGATTGGCACTGCTGTCGCACACCACTTTACCAACTGTCAAATTGAGCGGGGTTAGCCACTGATCGGCCTGTGACCGCAGAGATAAAAGGAATGCAGGACCGGTGTGGCTCTTGGCTTCCAGGCACAACAACCGCAGTAAGGCATGGCAATGTCTCACCTGGCACGTCGTATAGGTTCTGGGGAGTTTGGGGTGCAGCGGAAGAGGCGGTCAGCCGTTGGGCAAGAGGAGTAATCAGCGTCATAATTTTTTAAGCTCAAACCATTTGGGCCACGGAAGCCTGCCTTCTGCCAGATGAACGCGACAACTGCACAGTTCAAGGTGAAGTGGAGGACAAATGGGAGGAGAAGAAGAAGAGGCAGGATGTTAAGCACTAGGAGTATGGCTTTGTGGGTTCTGACAGTTTTGCTTCCACTGGGCTTGGTGATAGGATGCCAGGTGACTTCTTAAGGCGGTTGTCCCTACGTGAGTGTTGGGCTTACCGTGACTTACCGTATGCGTTGACAGCACAGGCTGCAGATGGCAACACTATTTTCAGCAGCTGACACGTTAAAAAAAGCCTACACTGCGAAACCATGTGCCAGCGTCCTGGGAGATGTGACCGTGCATGGTGGATGGCTCGCTCCAGATACATTTGCAGTCTGCTTTTTGCCTCCTGCGCCATGCAAGTTCTGCCTGCTTCTCCTACTTCTGCCACTCTGTCTCTCCCTCGGAACTCCCGTCCTCTTCCTCTCCTGTGGGCACCGACGTGACATCCATCGACACGTCATCATCGTCACCAACACTGACATGAGAGATCTCGGAGTAGGCAGCAACAGCGGGGACCACCCTCCTTGGGCGGATCTGGGTACTATTGTCAGACCGCTAGGTAGCGGCCGTTCCTACCTCCTCTTCCTCATCCGATGCCAAGAATGGATGCATATTGGTAAGGTCTGGAAATTGATGGGAAAATAATTCCTCTGACTCAAGTGGAGGGGATATGGTGGTGGTGGTGTATTTAGGGGTGCACACAGCAGAGAGTGAGGAGGGTGCTGATACAGAGGATGAGGAGGGTGCAGAAGCGGAAAGCTAAGTGAGCCACTCAACCAGCTCTGGTGCATCCTTTGATGTAATTGCATGCACATTCTCCAACTTCCCACTTCCCTACCATCTCCAACTATCCCTATCCCTACCATCCTGCGGAACGGACTGCCTCTTCCTCTGTCATTTTCAAAATGACTCTGTGCCAAAGTCCCTAGAGAAGAGCAGTATTTGTGGAAGCAGATATATATATAACACTTAATCAGTTTTTTGGGGGGCAACTGTTATATCACACCAGTTACAATTAGTTGTTCCAATGACGTTTGTCCATCTGTATAGCTGCGCTATCTCAGCAGAACCGCACACAAATGCTGCACTATACAAATGCACTATATAGAAATTATATTAAAGGTATATCACACCCCTGCCTCAGTCAAAGTTTTTTTGGGGCAACTGCTATATCACACCAGTTGCAATTAGTTGTTCCGATGGAGTTTTTCCCTCTGTCTAGCTGCGGTATCTCATCAGAACCGCACACAAATGCTGCATTATACAAATGCACTATATAGAAATTTTATTATAGGTATATCACAACCCTGCCTTAATCATATTTTTGGGGGGCAACTGGTATATCACACCATTTGCAATTAGTTGTTCCAATGGCATTTGTCCCTCTGTATAGCTGCGGTATCTCAGCAGAACCACACACAAATGCTGCACAATACAAATGCACTATATAGAAATTTTATTATAGGTATATCACAACCCTGCCTCAATCAGATTTTTTGGGGGGGCAACTCTTATATTACACCAATTGCAATTAGTTGTTGCAATAGCGTTTGTCCCTCTGTATAGCTGCAGTATTGCAGCAGAACCGCACACAACTGCTGCACAATACAAATGCACTATAATATACTTTCTATGTTAGAAAGTATATTTATATTACACCCCTCAGTATGTCATACCTATCGATAGCACACCTATACCAGTCCTTATAAGGACATTTGTGTCCCTATTAGCTTGCATTTGGTGTCTCTATACTCTCTAACAGTCTGTCCCTGCTCCACACAGCAACCTCTCCCTACACTGGCAAAAAAACAGAATGGTCATATAGAAAAAAACTAAAGTAAAAAAAGTAAAAAAATCTCACAAATAGAGGCGAAATGTGCAGGTCATAAAGTGGTACAGTATAAGGTTGTGTAGGTTCCTATACTGTGTCACACAAAGATGTAATAGGGGGTCCGTGACACTCGGAGCAACGAAAGTCAGTCAATTGTGAACCAGATACTGTACTGATCAAAGATGCTCAGATATCCAGGTGAAGTATCCAACATAGATACAATATTCGAGCAAGCTGTATTAAGTAGGTCATATATGAGTATACTGGTGATATTATTCACATAGAAGCAAGATATGTCCCCTGTGTAACACAGGGAAGTATTATGAGTACAATCACAATATGATTCTGGTGCAAGCTGCAATATATAATCACAAAAAAAACTAGATATACTTTCAATCTTGAACAGCCCGGATATTACTATTCAGGTCTCCCGTTCCACAGACCGTCTATTAGGACGGACAAATAAATCAGCCTTGCTCTGTATGGGTTATGCGGGAGTCCTGGGTATTTAACCCTAAGTTTTGGCAGGTGGCAACGTAGCAGAAAATACAGCAGATAATGCGGTCAAGTAAAGAATGTGCAGCAGACCAGTACTTGGTGGCGTCCTACCTGAGCTGAGCGCACTGGCCGCCGTTACCGTTCTAAAAGACTGTGTTGTTTATCTGCTCCTGCGGGCTGAGGGGAGCCGTATGTTCAGCATCTGGTATGATTCATCGTGCTGTGTTCCGGCATTCTCACTGGTCCGTATTGGCACGGAGTGGGTGCAATTCCTGCTGGGTAGGTGATGTCCTCTATGTTCGGCGCCCCACATGTCTAGCACTACTTGTGCTGACCTGCTGTATTTACACCCGGTGTTCAGGTCGGCAGGAGTGATCTTAGACTTGGAATTAGTGTAAGCACTTCCAAAATTAGAATATATCTATAACGGTCATGTGGATATCATATTATGCTTTCATCAAACGCTTTTCAAAGTTTTGACTTCTTCATCAGTGGTAACCCGCAATTTTTCATCCCAGGATTTTTAAATCCTATCCGAGCTGAATCAAAACACCAGGGTGGATCTTAATCCAGTTGCGTTATATTAACCCGATTTTTTTGGAGGGTGTTAAAGTATAGCTGTCATATTATTTTTTTGGGGAGTATTGGATTGTTATGATTAATATCTCCTTGGTGGCCCTATTTAAACTTTTCACTGTGTATTCAATTACCCCTTAATTCCACATTTTTGTTCCCTGTACTGCCTACTTTTACCTGTGCTTAAAATAAGTCCTCCCCAGGTCCTCCCCAGCAGCTGATAACAGTGCCTGGGCTGTGTGCACTTCTCCCTGTCCCTGCGCTTGGCAGACGCTCCCTCACTCAGCAGAGCTGGAGGATGCAGAGTTGAAGCAGCGCAGACCAGGGAAGGAAGATCTGCCATCTGCTCAGTGTATAAATGAAAGCAACATGTGGTAAGAGGACCCCTTTGTGCTGCAGGAGATTAACCCTTTAGGGGGAGGGCTCTGGTTACTGACACCTTTGGGAGGCTATTGTTACTGGCTAGTGAGGGCAGGCGGGATTAGCCTCAGGGTGAGGCCAGTGGCGGCCATCTTAACTGAATAGTGAAATTGCAGTTTTATGCAGACTGGTTGCTAAGGGCTGAATCTTATTAAATATGGGGTAAGTCAGTCTAATAGTAACTGATTCTGGAATATCATGTTATTAGTAACTACATATATGAAAATTGAAATTAGGGTCTAAATGTGACAGTTATCCTTTAAGGTATCACATAGAAATAATGCAGAAAAATAGGGGGTATATAAAATGGATGTATTATATCTCCTCATCTGGTGCCGTAATGTTTTCAAAAATCCATATGTGGTTTTATTACGTTTTTTTGGCGCAGTATCCATTATTGGTAGTTTTCCCTTGTTGTAGGCTAAAGGTTATATGGTTATATTGGTTCCGCCTCCATTTGTGATATTTGTAAAAAAAAAAAAATTACTTTAGTTTTTTTTGTATATGACCTTTTTTACTGTGAATCTTTGTAGTCTATTAAATGTTAACCCATTTATTGCATCAAAGTCTGTTGTATCTGCTGATTTCATATATAGAGTGCCAGTCTAATTTTTTGCCTTTTAATTTAATCCTTTTCTGACTGGGTGAGTCAGTTTAAACTTTGAGCACCTATACATATTACTCAAGCAGGTGAGCTCCTATTCCTTCTGATAATCATTTAATCTACTCCCTAGCTGGCTGTGCTCCTTGTCAATATGGATATTTTGAATCACACAGAGAACAAGAGACTAAAAGCAGACACATTTATTTTTGACAAACCAGAGGACAATATAATTGTGAACAAAACAATGACAGAAACATTTAGAGAAGTGGAGACACTCTTACACAAAGAGTTAAAACAGAGATGGGAAATCAGATCCCTGACACAATATGTAGAAAGGGGTACGATCCCAAAAGGTTTATGTCTATCAAAGACTCCAGCACAAGATCTCCAGAGTGCAGATTTTAAAGGAATGGGAATCTCTCCTGATGACACAATCCATGTTATTAACACAATTGTTCGTCAGGAGAAGAACTGAAATACTTAATGATACTACTGAAAAAATAAAACGGATGAGGGAAACGATCAACAAATTCCCCAAAAACTATGAATTTAACATCTTGCAGGACAGATTATGTAAAAGCTTAGACAAACTCGAGCGAGAAATTATGGATAAAAATATACAAAAAATACAAAAATAATACTGAGATTGTACAATCTAGAAAAAATCTAAAGAAACAACCAAATTCACTGGATAATATGACACAAATAGATAACAACACTAACAAACACACTAATACACAAACTAGGTTCAATGTCCCCGTGACAAACAAATTAGAAACCTTAACAGGGGAAATTTTTTTAGACAGGACCCCACAAATCACGGACATATCGGACAGCACATCAGTCACCAAATCGAATACCACACTCACCTCCACCGTACAACCTGAGGAACAGGTACACACAACAGAATTGGGAACACAGCAATCACTATTACCACAGATCACCAACACGGAACCAGCGTATATAACACAAAGCCAATCACATATGGGAAATTCCACAGAAATCACAACACAGACCATTACTCCAAGAAATGGGAAGAGAAGACTTTGGAGAAGTCAGAGACAATCAAAGAAATTACAACAGAAGATAGATATAGATATAGGAAATGCACAAGACACGGTGATTAACCTCAGTACGGTCACATTGACAGTAGTGATGAGCGGCAGGGGTCATATTCGAATTCGCGATATTTCGCGAATATTTTGTAGAAATTTGTCAAATATTCGCAAATTCGAATATTCATTATATTCTACAATTTTTTTACTCGAAAAATCGGCAAGGTAATGATCGTTTAATATGCAAAAATGCTAATTTTCGGCATGCGAATATTCATTATGGGAATTTTTGTAATGCAAATTTTTCAATTGCCGATTAAAAACACGATTCATCCCTGTTTCTTGCTTGTGGGCCAATGAGTCATTGGCCCACAAGCAACTTAAGCAGGGAGGAATCATGACTTTAGATGGGAAAAATGACGAATATTCCAAAAAATGAATATATAGCATTATATTGAATATATTAGTTTCTTTGAATATATTAGTTTCTTCATAATATTGTAAAACAAGAATATATAGCAATATAGCGAATATTTGAAAAAAACGAATGTAGAGCAATTTAGCTAATATAGTTGTATAATCTTTTTTTTTTAATAGTTGTCATTTTTTTCCAATCTGACCTTCAGATGAGAAAAAAATTACAACTAATAAACAAAGAAGCTTATAGCTCTATATTAGCTAAATTGCTCTATATTCGTTTTAGTTTTTTTTATTATTATTTGCTATATTGCTATATATTCTTGTTTTAGAATATTACGAATATTTGAAAAACAAATAAATTCGATATAGTGCTATAAATTAGTTTTTGGGAATATTCGTCATTTTTCCCATCTAAAGTCATGATTCCTCTCTGCTTAAGTTGCTTGTGGGCCAATGACTCATTGGCCTACAAGCAGGAAGCAGGGAGGAATCATATTTTTACTCGGCGATTGAAAATTCACAATACGAAAATTTGCAATCAACACTACTCCTAAAGTCAAAGATACTGCAGCCTTCTCATTGGTCCACAAGCTAGAAGCAGGGAGGGATCATGTGTACTGATTTAAAAAAATCTTAAATATTCGAAATTACCAATATATATGACTATATTCTAAATATTCACAAATTCTCGAAGTGCCTATATTCGCAATAAAAATTTGCAATTCGAATATTCGTGATCAACACTTCTTGACAGAACCGCTGAAAAAACTTTTAAAAAAGGGTCTAAAATTCACACCAACTGCAAAAATGAATAAATTTGACATGTTTATCAGTATCAAAAAATGTATTAGAAATTTGTGTTTAAAAAAATATTTCTTAAAAAAACCTATTACCTACACTAAAAAAAAAGGATGATAAATACACACACACAAATTTGAGACCTAGATCTACTAAATTTACGAGGCAGTAACGAAATGGTTACTTTTCGTAACTGTGTGGAAACCGACTTGAAACGGATAAAGAACTAAAACGTAAGGAACAATGTATCTAATCAAAAACACAAGCGATCAAACATTTACAAACACAAAATAATATAACTATAAGACCTGCGGATGTGGGGGTGCTATTGTAATACTTGAAACAGAGAAATATAATCAGGAGTGTAACAGACAGCTGTCAGACCATACCACCTATAAAAAATTAACAAAAGATCCGACTAAGGAATTTAATCAATCACTTATAGAATTCTGCAATGAAGGAACAGACGATAGGATCCTTTCAGAACAGGAAGCCGAGTTCATTCTAAAACACAACAAAGACTCCCCATATTTTACTGGCTGCCTAAGATACATAAGGAACTCCAAAATCCGTCTGGATGTCCTATTATCTCAGGCATTGACTCAATAACATCCAACCTGTCCCAGTACATTGACAGACTACTCCAACCCATAGTAATAAAAACAAGATCCTACATTAAGGACACAACACAAATTATAAAGATTATTGAGGATTTGGACTTCAAATCGGACTGGACACTGGGCACGTTGGATGTTCAATCCTTATATACTATTATTGAACATGAAACGGGATTAAATGCTATGAAACGACAATTAGTGAAAAACAGCTCCTATCCAACAGAACATATTGAATACCTAACTAGAGGTGTTTTATTTTATTTTGACGCACAACTATTTTCGATTTGAAACCAAATTTTTCCTCCAGACCAGGGGGACGGCCATGAGCACCAGGTTTTCCCCCAGCTATGCCAACCTTTTCATGTAAGAATGGGAAGACCATTATATCACACCCAGGCTGAGGGTGAACCTGGTGCTATGGTACCGTTATATTGATGATGTCATCTTCATCTGGAGTGGTAATGAGGAAGATCTCTTGTCCTTCCTACAAGATATCAATCATAATTGCATGAATATCCATTTTTCATCAAATGCCAGTAAGACTAGGTCTGGCTGTCTATCAGCACCTCGATCCCCCCTCGGACCTACGCCCCCCACCCCCTACTCCACTATCCCTCAGGGCAACAAGTTTTTTTCGTATTATCGCTTATACATCCTCTGACCATATCCATTTTTATATATTTTTTATATGATTTTATATATATATTTTATATATATTTTTATATATATCTATATATGCATTTCATGTGGATTTTTTTTTAAATATTTAAAAATATTTAGAAGCTGTGAACAGGTGATCCCTTAGCACCAGTTCACATGCGGCGCTGGACGGTGGCTGTCGCTGCTTCTGTGCCGTGCTGGTGGAGTGATGGGATCCGAGGCCTAGGTGGCTCTGCCGCACGGTGGGGCCGCGGTGTGGCTGCTGGATCCCATTGCCTGCTGGAGCGGTGTGGAGGCGCGGTGGTCGCCGTACGGCACTGCACTATGGTTAGAGTAGGTTCCCACTTAACAAGAGGCAACCTTGTCGCGGTAAGTGGGCCTATGCTCTTTGATCAAACTGTATACTAATGCCTCTCAATAGTGCACAGCAAATGATTGATACTAGTGCTGTATAGCCATGTTTTATTAAATGAAATGCTGCAAGTTGTAAACAGTTGTCATATCAGAAGTATAGGAATGAGGATGTGCGATTTAGATTCTCTCTACATATCGATACAATTTAGATGTGCACACATAGTCCCACAACATAGACATACCAGAAGTATTAAGCGAATCTGCGATCGACAAGCATTCTTTTTTTATCTGCAAAATTTCGTCAAAGTATTAATCGCAAGAGCACAGCAACTGGTTTGCACCGACTAGCAATTAGATGGATGCGATGGTTGGAGCGAAGTTCAGAGACGAAGAGGAAGAGCTCCTGGTGACTGTAAGTAATATTACATTAAAGTAGTGTATTTAATTACATTTCACCTGCATGTCTGAACAATCGCTTTATATGCATAAAGAGTAGAGTTGAGCGAACACCTGGATGTTCGGGTTCGAGAAGTTCGGCCGAACATCCCGGAAATGTTCGGGTTCGGGATCCGAACCCGATCCGAACTTCGTCCCGAACCCGAACCCCATTGAAGTCAATGGGGACCCGAACTTTTCGGCACTAAAAAGGCTGTAAAACAGCCCAGGAAAGAGCTAGAGGGCTGCAAAAGGCAGCAACATGTAGGTAAATCCCCTGCAAACAAATGTGGATAGGGAAATGAATTAAAATAAAAATTAAATAAATAAAAATTAACCAAAATCAATTGGAGAGAGGTTCCATAGCAGAGAATCTGGCTTCCCGTCACCCACCACTGGAACAGTCCATTCTCAGATATTTAGGCCCCGGCACCCAGGCAGAGGAGAGAGGTCCCGTAACAGAGAATCTGTCTTCATGTCAGCAGAGAATTAGTCTGCATGTCATAGCAGAGAATGAGGCTTCACGTCAGCCACCACTGCAACAGTCCATTGGCATATATTTAGGCCCAGCACCCAGGCAGAGGAGGGAGGTCCCGTAACAGAGAATCTGTCTTCATGTCAGCAGAGAATTAGTCTGCATGTCATAGCAGAGAATGAGGCTTCACGTCAGCCACCACTGCAACAGTCCATTGGCATATATTTAGGCCCAGCACACACACAGGCAGAGGAGAGAGGTCCCGTAACAGAGAATCTGGCTTCATGTCAGCAGAGAATCAGTCTGCATGTCATAGCAGAGAATGAGGCTTCACGTCAGCCACCACTGCAACAGTCCATTGGCATATATTTAGGCCCAGCACACACACAGGCAGAGGAGAGAGGTCCCGTAACAGAGAATCTGGCTTCATGTCAGCAGAGAATCAGTCTGCATGTCATAGCAGAGAATGAGGCTTCACGTCAGCCACCACTGCAACAGTCCATTGGCATATATTTAGGCCCAGCACCCAGGCAGAGGAGGGAGGTCCCGTAACAGAGAATCTGTCTTCATGTCAGCAGAGAATCAGTCTGCATGTCATAGCAGAGAATGAGGCTTCACGTCAGCCACCACTGCAACAGTCCATTGGCATATATTTAGGCCCAGCACACACACAGGCAGAGGAGAGAGGTCCCGTAACAGAGAATCTGGCTTCATGTCAGCAGAGAATCAGTCTGCATGTCATAGCAGAGAATGAGGCTTCACGTCAGCCACCACTGCAACAGTCCATTGGCATATATTTAGGCCCAGCACACACACAGGCAGAGGAGAGAGGTCCCGTAACAGAGAATCTGGCTTCATGTCAGCAGAGAATCAGTCTGCATGTCATAGCAGAGAATGAGGCTTCACGTCAGCCACCACTGCAACAGTCCATTGGCATATATTTAGGCCCAGCACCACAGGCAGAGGAGAGAGGTCCCGTAACAGAGAATCTGGCTTCATGTCAGCAGAGAATTAGTCTGCATGTCATAGCAGAGAATGAGGCTTCACGTCAGCCACCACTGCAACAGTCCATTGGCATATATTTAGGCCCAGCACACACAGGCAGAGGAGAGAGGTCCCGTAACAGAGAATCTGTCTTCATGTCAGCAGAGAATTCAGTCTGCATGTCATAGCAGAGAATGAGGCTTCACGTCAGCCACCACTGCAACAGTCCATTGGCATATATTTAGGCCCAGCACACCAGGCAGAGGAGAGAGGTCCCGTAACAGAGAATCTGTCTTCATGTCAGCAGAGAATCAGTCTGCATGTCATAGCAGAGAATGAGGCTTCACGTCAGCCACCACTGCAACAGTCCATTGGCATATATTTAGGCCCAGCACCCAGGCAGAGGAGAGAGGTCCCGTAACAGAGAATCTGTCTTCATGTCAGCAGAGAATTAGTCTGCATGTCATAGCAGAGAATGAGGCTTCACGTCAGCCACCACTGCAACAGTCCATTGGCATATATTTAGGCCCAGCACCCAGGCAGAGGAGAGAGGTCCCGTAACAGACAATCTGGCTTCATGTCAGCAGAGAATCAGTCTTCATATCATAGCAGAGAATCAGGCTTCACGTCACCCACCACTGTAAGAGTCAATTTCATAAATTTAGGCCCAGAACCCAGGCAGAGGAGAAGGTCCCGTAACAGACAATCTGGCTTCATGTCAGCAGAGAATCAGTCTTCATATCATAGCAGAGAATCAGGCTTCACGTCACCCACCACTGTAAGAGTCAATTTTCATAATTTAGGCCCAGAACCCAGGCAGAGGAGAAGGTCCCGTAACAGACAATCTGGCTTCATGTCAGCAGAGAATCAGTCTTCATATCATAGCAGAGAATCAGGCTTCACGTCACCCACCACTGTAAGAGTCAATTTTCATAAATTTAGGCCCAGAACCCAGGCAGAGGAGAAAGGTCCCGTAACAGACAATCTGGCTTCATGTCAGCAGAGAATCAGTCTTCATATCATAGCAGAGAATCAGGCTTCACGTCACCCACCACTGTAAGAGTCAATTTTCATAAATTTAGGCCCAGAACCCAGGCAGAGGAGAAAGGTCCCGTAACAGACAATCTGGCTTCATGTCAGCAGAGAATCAGTCTTCATATCATAGCAGAGAATCAGGCTTCACGTCACCCACCACTGTAAGAGTCAATTTTCATAAATTTAGGCCCAGAACCCAGGCAGAGGAGAAAGGTCCCGTAACAGACAATCTGGCTTCATGTCAGCAGAGAATCAGTCTTCATATCATAGCAGAGAATCAGGCTTCACGTCACCCACCACTGTAAGAGTCAATTTTCATAAATTTAGGCCCAGAACCCAGGTAGAGGAGAAAGGTCCCGTAACAGACAATCTGGCTTCATGACAGCAGAGAATCAGTCTGCATGTCATAGCAGAGAATCAGGCTTCACGTCAGCCACCACTGCAACAGTCCATTGTCATAAATTTAGGCCCAGCACCCAGGCAGAGGAGAGAGGTCCCGTAACAGACAATCTGGCTTCATGTCAGCAGAGAATTAGTCTGCATGTCATAGCAGAGAATCAGGCTTCATGTCAGCCACCACTGCAACAGTCCATTGGCATATATTTAGGCCTAGCACACAGGCAGAGGAGAGGTTCATTCAACTTTGGGTAGCATCGCAATATAATGGTAAAATGAAAATAAAAATAGGATTGAATGAGGAAGTGCCCTGGAGTCCAATAATATATGGTTATGGGGAGGTAGTTAATGTCTAATCTGGACAAGGGACGGACAGGTCCTGTGGGATCCATGCCTGGTTCATTTTTATGAACGTCAGCTTGTCCACATTGGCTGTAGACAGGCGGCTGCGTTTGTCTGTAATGACGCCCCCTGCCGTGCTGAATACACGTTCAGACAAAACGCTGGCTGCCGGGCAGGCCAGCACCTCCAAGGCATAAAAGGCTAGCTCTGGCCACGTGGACAATTTAGAGACCCAGAAGTTGAATGGGGCCGAACCATCAGTCAGTACGTGGAGGGGTGTGCACACGTACTGTTCCACCATGTTAGTAAAATGTTGCCTCCTGCTAACACGTTGCGTATCAGGTGGTGGTGCAGTTAGCTGTGGCGTGTTGACAAAAGTTTTCCACATCTCTGCCATGCTAACCCTGCCCTCAGAGGAGCTGGCCGTGACACAGCTGCCTTGGCGACCTCTTGCTCCTCCTCTGCCTTGGCCTTGGGCTTCCACTTGTTCCCCTGTGACATTTGGGAATGCTCTCAGTAGCGCGTCTACCAACGTGCGCTTGTACTCGCGCATCTTCCTATCACGCTCCAGTGCAGGAAGTAAGGTGGGCACATTGTCTTTGTAGCGTGGATCCAGCAGGGTGGCAACCCAGTAGTCCGCACAGGTTAAAATGTGGGCAACTCTGCTGTCGTTGCGCAGGCACTGCAGCATGTAGTCGCTCATGTGTGCCAGGCTGCCCAGGGGTAAGGACAAGCTGTCCTCTGTGGGAGGCGTATCGTCATCGTCCTGCCTTTCCCCCCAGCCACGCACCAGTGATGGACCCGAGCTGCGTTGGGTGCCACCCCGCTGTGACCATGCTTCATCCTCATCCTCCTCCACCTCCTCCTCATCCTCGTCCTCCTCGTCCTCCAGTAGTGGGCCCTGGCTGGCCACATTTGTACCTGGCCTCTGCTGTTGCAAAAAACCTCCCTCTGAGTCACTTCGAAGAGACTGGCCTGAAAGTGCTAAAAATGACCCCTCTTCCTCATCCTCCTCCTCCTCCTCCTGGGCCACCTCCTGTTCCATCATCGCCCTAAGTGTTTTCTCAAGGAGACATAGAAGTGGTATTGTAACGCTGATAACGGTGTCATCGCCACTGGCCATGTTGGTGGAGTACTCGAAACAGCGCAACAGGGCACACAGGTCTCGCATGGAGGCCCAGTCATTGGTGGTGAAGTGGTGCTGTTCTGTAGTGCGACTGACCCGTGCGTGCTGCAGCTGAAACTCCACTATGGCCTGCTGCTGCTCGCACAGTCTGTCCAGCATGTGCAAGGTGGAGTTCCACCTGGTGGGCACGTCGCATATGAGGCGGTGAGCGGGAAGGCCGAAGTTACGCTGTAGCGCAGACAGGCGAGCAGCAGCAGGATGTGAACGCCGGAAGCGCGAACAGACGGCCCGCACTTTATGCAGCAGCTCTGACATGTCGGGGTAGTTGTGAATGAACTTCTGCACCACCAAATTCAGCACATGCGCCAAGCAAGGGATGTGCGTCAAATTGGCTAGTCCCAGAGCTGCAACGAGATTTCGCCCATTATCACACACCACCAGGCCGGGCTTGAGGCTCACCGGCAGCAACCACTCGTCGGTCTGTTGTTCTATACCCCGCCACAACTCCTGTGCGGTGTGGGGCCTGTCCCCCAAACATATGAGTTTCAGAATGGCCTGCTGACGTTTACCCCGGGCTGTGCTGAAGTTGGTGGTGAAGGTGTGTGGCTGACTGGATGAGCAGGTGGAAGAAGAGGAGGAGGAAGCCGAGAAGGAGGAGGTGGCAACAGGAGGCAAAGAATGTTGCCCTGCGATCCTTGGCGGCGGAAGGACGTGCGCCAAACAGCTCTCCGCCTGGGGCCCAGCTGCCACTACATTTACCCAGTGTGCAGTTAGGGAGATATAGCGTCCCTGGCCGTGCTTACTGGTCCACGTATCTGTGGTTAGGTGGACCTTGCTACAGATGGCGTTGCGCAGTGCACACTTGATTTTATCGGATACTTGGTTGTGCAGGGAAGGCACGGCTCTCTTGGAGAAGTAGTGCCGGCTGGGAACAACATACTGTGGGACAGCAAGCGACATGAGCTGTTTGAAGCTGTCTGTGTCCACCAGCCTAAATGACAGCATTTCATAGGCCAGTAGTTTAGAAATGCTGGCATTCAGGGCCAGGGATCGAGGGTGGCTAGGTGGGAATTTACGCTTTCTATCAAATGTTTGTGAGATGGAGAGCTGAACGCTGGCGTGTGACATGGTTGAGACGCTTGGTGACGGAGGTGGTGGTGGTGGTGTTGGTGGTACATCCCCTGTTTGCTGGGCGGCAGGTGCCAACGTTCCTCCAGAGGCGGAGGAAGAGGCCGAGGCGGCAGCAGCAGAATAGGCCGAGGCGGCAGCAGCAGAAGAGGTAGCAGGGGGAGCCTGAGTGACTTCCTTGGTTTTAAGGTGTTTACTCCACTGCAGTTCATGCTTTGCATGCAGGTGCCTGGTCATGCAGGTTGTGCTCAGGTTCAGAACGTTAATGCCTCGCTTCAGGCTCTGATGGCACAGCGTGCAAACCACTCGGGTCTTGTCGTCAGCACATTGTTTGAAGAAGTGCCATGCCAGGGAACTCCTTGAAGCTGCCTTTGGGGTGCTCGGTCCCAGATGGCGGCGGTCAGTAGCAGGCGGAGTCTCTTGGCGGCGGGTGTTCTGCTTTTGCCCACTGCTCCCTCTTTTGCTACGCTGTTGGCTCGGTCTCACCACTGCCTCTTCCTCCGAACTGTGAAAGTCAGTGGCACGACCTTCATTCCATGTGGGGTCTAGGACCTCATCGTCCCCTGCATCGTCTTCCACCCAGTCTTGATCCCTGACCTCCTGTTCAGTCTGCACACTGCAGAAAGACGCAGCAGTTGGCACCTGTGTTTCGTCATCATCAGAGACATGCTGAGGTGGTATTCCCATGTCCTCATCATCAGGAAACATAAGTGGTTGTGCGTCAGTGCATTCTATGTCTTTCACCGCTGGGGAAGGGCTAGGTGGATGCCCTTGGGAAACCCTGCCAGCGGAGTCTTCAAACAGCATAAGAGACTGCTGCATAACTTGAGGCTGAGACAGTTTCCCTGGTATGCATGGGGGTGATGTGACAGACTGATGGGGTTGGTTTTCAGGCGCCATCTGTGCGCTTTCTGCAGAAGACTGGGTGGGAGATAATGTGAACGTGCTGGATCCACTGTCGGCCACCCAATTGACTAATGCCTGTACCTGCTCAGGCCTTACCATCCTTAGAACGGCATTGGGCCCCACCATATATCGCTGTAAATTCTGGCGGCTACTGGGACCTGAAGTAGTTGGTACACTAGGACGTGTGGATGTGGCAGAACGGCCACGTCCTCTCCCAGCACCAGAGGGTCCACTAACACCACCACGACCATGTCCACGTCCGCGTCCCTTACTAGATGTTTTTCTCATTGTTATGGTTCACCACAACAACAAATATATTATTTGGCCCAATGTATTGTATTCAAATTCAGCGGGATATAAATTTGAGGCCTAGTATTTAGGCGCTGGGTGACCGGTATGGATTTAGTGACAGAATTAGACTTGGAAATGCACAGAAGCGTGTGTGTGTGAAGTTATTCTGAATGACCCAATGTGCACCTTGAATATTATATACCCTTTTAGGGATAGATTTCAAATAGCTCTGATATAGCAGAAACCACTAAATTATGAAATTGCTAAATTGGGAATTGTACTTCAACCCAGAACAAAAAATGTGCTTTGACGGACACTAAATATCTTGCCCAGCAACAACAGTACAACGGTGGGTAACGAGAGATTTAGAGGGAATTAAATTTGAGGCCTAGTATTTAGGCGCTGGGTCACCGGTATGGATTTAGTGACAGAATTAGACTTGGAAATGCACAGAAGCGTGTGTGTGAAGTTATTCTGAATGACCCAATGTGCACCTTCAATATTATATACCCTTTTTGGGATAGATTTCAAATAGCTCTGATATAGCAGGAACCACTAAATTATGAAATTGCTAAATTGGGAATTGTACTTCAACCCAGAACAAAAAATGTGCTTTGACGGGCACTAAATAACTTTCCCAGCTACAACAGGACAACGGTAACGAGAGATTTAGAGGGATTTAAATTTGAGGCCTAGTATTTAGGCGCTGGGTGACAGGTATGGGTTTAGTGACAGAATTAGACTTGGAAATACACAGTAGCGGGTGTGTGTGAAGTTATTCTGAATGACCCTATGTGCACCTTCAATATTATATACCCTTTTAGGGATAGATTTCAAATAGCTCTGATATAGCAGAAACCACTAAATTATGAAATTGCTAAATTGGGAATTGTACTTCAACCCAGAACAAAAAATGTGCTTTGACGGACACTAAATATCTTGCCCAGCAACAACAGTACACCGGTGGGTAACGAGAGATTTAGAGGGAATTAAATTTGAGGCCTAGTATTTAGGCGCTGGGTCACCGGTATGGATTTAGTGACAGAATTAGACTTGGAAATACACAGTAGCGGTGTGTGTGAAGTTATTCTGAATGACCCTATGTGCACCTTCAATATTATATACCCTTTTTGGGATAGATTTCAAATAGCTCTGATATAGCAGGAACCACTAAATTATGAAATTGCTAAATTGGGAATTGTACTTCAACCCAGAACAAAAAATGTGCTTTGACGGGCACTAAATAACTTTCCCAGCTACAACAGGACAACGGTAACGAGAGATTTAGAGGGATTTAAATTTGAGGCCTAGTATTTAGGCGCTGGGTGACAGGTATGGGTTTAGTGACAGAATTAGACTTGGAAATACACAGTAGCGGGTGTGTGTGAAGTTATTCTGAATGACCCTATGTGCACCTTCAATATTATATACCCTTTTTGGGATAGATTTCAAATAGCTCTGATATAGCAGAAACCACTAAATTATGAAATTGCTAAATTGGGAATTGTACTTCAACCCAGAACAAAAAATGTGCTTTGACGGACACTAAATATCTTGCCCAGCAACAACAGTACAGCGGTGGGTAACGAGAGATTTAGAGGGAATTAAATTTGAGGCCTAGTATTTAGGCGCTGGGTCACCGGTATGGATTTAGTGACAGAATTAGACTTGGAAATACACAGTAGCGGGTGTGTGTGAAGTTACTCTGAATGACCCTATGTGCACCTTCAATATTATATACCCTTTTTGGGATAGATTTCAAAGAGCTCTGATATAGCAGGAACCACTAAATTATGAAATTGCTAAATTGGGAATTGTATTTCAACCCAGAACAAGAAATGTGCTTGAACGGACACTAAATAACTCGCCCAGCTACAGCACTAGGGACAGATTTAGCTGGATATAAATTTGAGGCCTAGTATTTAGGCGCTGGGTGACAGGTATGGGTTTAGTGACAGAATTAGACTTGGAAATACACAGTAGCGGGTGTGTGTGAAGTTATTCTGAATGACCCTATGTGCACCTTCAATATTATATACCCTTTTAGGGATAGATTTCAAATAGCTCTGATATAGCAGAAACCACTAAATTATGAAATTGCTAAATTGGGAATTGTACTTCAACCCAGAACAAAAAATGTGCTTTGACGGACACTAAATATCTTGCCCAGCAACAACAGTACAGCGGTGGGTAACGAGAGATTTAGAGGGAATTAAATTTGAGGCCTAGTATTTAGGCGCTGGGTCACCGGTATGGATTTAGTGACAGAATTAGACTTGGAAATACACAGTAGCGGGTGTGTGTGAAGTTATTCTGAATGACCCTATGTGCACCTTCAATATTATATACCCTTTTTGGGATAGATTTCAAATAGCTCTGATATAGCAGGAACCACTAAATTATGAAATTGCTAAATTGGGAATTGTACTTCAACCCAGAACAAAAAATGTGCTTTGACGGGCACTAAATAACTTTCCCAGCTACAACAGGACAACGGTAACGAGAGATTTAGAGGGATTTAAATTTGAGGCCTAGTATTTAGGCGCTGGGTGACAGGTATGGGTTTAGTGACAGAATTAGACTTGGAAATACACAGTAGCGGGTGTGTGTGAAGTTATTCTGAATGACCCTATGTGCACCTTCAATATTATATACCCTTTTTGGGATAGATTTCAAATAGCTCTGATATAGCAGAAACCACTAAATTATGAAATTGCTAAATTGGGAATTGTACTTCAACCCAGAACAAAAAATGTGCTTTGACGGACACTAAATATCTTGCCCAGCAACAACAGTACACCGGTGGGTAACGAGAGATTTAGAGGGAATTAAATTTGAGGCCTAGTATTTAGGCGCTGGGTCACCGGTATGGATTTAGTGACAGAATTAGACTTGGAAATACACAGTAGCGGGTGTGTGTGAAGTTATTCTGAATGACCCTATGTGCACCTTCAATATTATATACCCTTTTTGGGATAGATTTCAAATAGCTCTGATATAGCAGGAACCACTAAATTATGAAATTGCTAAATTGGGAATTGTACTTCAACCCAGAACAAAAAATGTGCTTTGACGGGCACTAAATAACTTTCCCAGCTACAACAGGACAACGGTAACGAGAGATTTAGAGGGATTTAAATTTGAGGCCTAGTATTTAGGCGCTGGGTGACAGGTATGGGTTTAGTGACAGAATTAGACTTGGAAATACACAGTAGCGGGTGTGTGTGAAGTTATTCTGAATGACCCTATGTGCACCTTCAATATTATATACCCTTTTTGGGATAGATTTCAAATAGCTCTGATATAGCAGAAACCACTAAATTATGAAATTGCTAAATTGGGAATTGTACTTCAACCCAGAACAAAAAATGTGCTTTGACGGACACTAAATATCTTGCCCAGCAACAACAGTACAGCGGTGGGTAACGAGAGATTTAGAGGGAATTAAATTTGAGGCCTAGTATTTAGGCGCTGGGTCACCGGTATGGATTTAGTGACAGAATTAGACTTGGAAATACACAGTAGCGGGTGTGTGTGAAGTTACTCTGAATGACCCTATGTGCACCTTCAATATTATATACCCTTTTTGGGATAGATTTCAAAGAGCTCTGATATAGCAGGAACCACTAAATTATGAAATTGCTAAATTGGGAATTGTATTTCAACCCAGAACAAGAAATGTGCTTGAACGGACACTAAATAACTCGCCCAGCTACAGCACTAGGGACAGATTTAGCTGGATATAAATTTGAGGCCTAGTATTTAGGCGCTGGGTGACCGGTATGGATTTAGTGACAGAATTAGACTGGGATATGGCCAAAAAATGAACAGACTATTGCTGGTTAAATGCACTTGGTGTCACAGCTTCACCCTGATGTAGGCTTTAGCCAAAAAACAACCACACCATTGAGGGTTAAATGCACTTGGTCGCAGCTTGTGCTGGCGCACCACAAGACACAAAATGGCCGCCGATCACCCCAGAAAAATGAGACTGACAAACGGTCTGTGCAGCCTAAAAACAGTGAGCAATTGAGGATCAGCAGCTCAATGATCCACAGCTGCAGATCGATCAGTTAATCAAGTCCTTTGGAGGAGTTAATCTGCCTAATCTCGCCCTACTGTCGCAGCCGCAACCTCTCCCTACGCTAATCAGAGCAGAGTGACGGGCGGCGCTATGTGACTCCAGCTTAAATAGAGGCTGGGTCACATGGTGCTCTGGCCAATCACAGCCATGCCAATAGTAGGCATGGCTGTGATGGCCTCTTGGGGCAAGTAGTATGACGCTTGTTGATTGGCTGCTTTGCAGCCTTTCAAAAAGCGCCAAGAAAGCGTCACAAAAGCGCGAAGAAAGCGACGAACACCGAACCCGAACCCGGACTTTTACGAAAATGTCCGGGTTCGGGTCCGTGTCACGGACACCCCAAAATTCGGTACGAACCCGAACTATACAGTTCGAGTTCGCTCATCCCTAATAAAGAGTGTTAGAAAAAAAATCGCCAGCGTGACCTTCTGCGATTCTAATTTTTATTAAGTGCACCAAACTTCACATTTTATAAAGTCTCACTAGATATTATTGATTTTTTCACTAAATATTCCTGTGATATCACACCCACTATGTTAGTAGCATATTTGTATGGAAAGCATAGAAATATATTTAACATGCACATTGCACATCTATTGTCATGCCACACACTATATTCCGTACACACACACTATATACCGAACACACAAACACACTATATACTGCACACACACTATATACCACACAGACACTATATACCGCATACACATACTATATACCACACACGCACACTATATATCACACACACACTATATACCGCACACACACACTATATACCACACACACACAGACACACACTATATACCGCACACACACTATATACTGCACACACACAGACACACACTATATACCGCACACACTATATACTGCACACACACTTTATACCACACACACACTATATACCACACACACACTATATACCACACACGCACACTATATATAACACACACACTATATACCGCACACACACACTATATACCGCACACACACAGACACACACTATATACCGCACAGGCACACTATATATCACACACACACTATATACCGCACACACACAGACACACACTATATACCGCACACACAGATACACACTATATACCACACACACACAAAGTCTATAGATTATAGTTTGTATCCTGTTGGTCAGGACTTAGGAGAAGCTTTCTTTGTCAGACCGCCAGTATTTGCTGGTTTATTTAGAGTTACCCAGGGTGCATCACGGGGAGGTGAACCAGCTGTACACCCCATACCGTACCGTCACTTCACTAGACAGTTGCATCTCTGCTTAGCTGGACAGTATCTGATAGCTCAGACCCCACCCACATACAGTCGTAATACAATCCCATCTTCTAACCGTAACAGTAAGGCAGCATGCACACGGGTGTGTTTTTTCACAACTACAGACCGTAAAAACCCAGGCTAATGTCCTGCAGAGTGGACGAGCGCACGGCGTCATTGGTAGCTAACTCGCTATGATGCCGTGCGCTTCTTGCCACCACCGCTGTACATTAATACACTTGTATAGATCATACAAGTGTATCACAGTACAGCGGTGGTGGCCAGAAGTGCACGTCATCATAGCAACCAATGACACCGTGCGCTCATCCACTCTGCAGGTCCGTAGTTGTCAAAAATCACGCCCGTATACAGGCGGCCTAAATCTAATATTTCCACTTCAAAGCATTAAATACTTTTTCAATACTACAGGGTGGGCCATTTATATGGATACACCTTAATAAAATGGGAATGGTTGGTGATATTAACTTCCTGTTTGTGGCACATTAGTATATGTGAGGGGGGAAACTTTTCAAGATGGGTGGTGACCATGGCAGCCATTTTGAAGCTGGACATTTTGAATCCAACTTTTGTTTTTTCAATAGGAAGAGGGTCATGTGACACATCAAACTTATTGGGAATTTCACAAGAAAAACAATGGTGTGCTTGGTTTTAAAGTACTTTATTCTTTCATGAGTTATTTACAAGTTTCTGACCACTTATAAAATGTGTTCAATGTGCTGCCCATTGTGTTGGATTGTCAATGCAACCCTCTTCTCCCACTCTTCACACACTGATAGAAACACCGCAGGAGAAATGCTAGCACAGGCTTCCAGTATCCGTAGTTTCAGGTGCTGCACATCTCGTATCTGAAGGCAATTGTCTATGCTGTGAAGATACCAGATGTGCAGCACCTGAAACTACAGATACTGGAAGTCTATGCTAGCATTCCTCCTGCGGTGTTACTATCAGTGTGCGTAGAGTGGGAGAAGAGGGTTGCATTGACAATCCAACATATTTTATAAGTGGTCAGAAACTTGTAAATAACTCATGAAAGAATAAAGTTGCGTTAAAACCAAGCACACCATTGTTTTTCTTGTGAAATTCCCAATAAGTTTGATGTGTCACATGACCCTCTTCCTATTGAAAAAACAAAAGTTGAATTCAAAATGGTCGCCATGGTCACCACCCATCTTGAAAAGTTTCCCCCCCTCACATATACTAATGTGCCACAAACAGGAACTGTACTGAATATACTGTACTGAAATATCACTAACTAATAAACTATACAATGATCATAAATATCACTAACGTCAATGTGTATAAAGACTTTAAATAAAAAATGAAAAAAGTAAAAAATAGACAGACATATTTTGTACCGCTGTGTACATATTAATTGTCTCTATAAAAATATCCTATGATCTAACCCCTCAGGTGAACACTGTAAAAAATAAAAATAAAAACAATAATAAAAAATGCTAATTTAGTCACCTAACATCACTAAAAGTGCAACACCAAGCTATCAAAAAAGGCATATGCCCCCCAAAATAGTAACAATCGGTCATTTCATTCTGCCAAAAATGAAACCCTAACATTAGACAATCGCCAAATAAAAACAATAATATTGCTCTCAAACTATGGAGACAGTAAAACATTAATTGTTTTTGGTTCAACAACGCTTTTATTGTGTTAAATAGAAATAACTAAGGAAAAATATTAGGTCTTGCCGCATCTGTAACAACCAGCTGTATGAAAATATCATACCAACTAACCCCTCAGGTGGACACCTTTCAAAACTAAAATTTAAAACTCTCAAAACAGGCATTTTTGGACAACTTTTATCACAAAAAGGTGTAATAGCAAGCGATCATAAAGTCAGATGCACCACAAAATAAAGGTTTAAAGGTTTAATAAGAATTGCAAATAATGTTCATATATATATTTTTTTCAAACAGTACTGAAGACATTGAAGGCCAAACTGGCCAAAAATGCACAAGGAGTAGCGCAACGATATGCGGGCCTTTCAGGAGAGACAACGCCGGGCCATGAAGTGGGTGCAGGAGATGATCCTGCTATTGGAAAAGTTGCCATACATTTTTTTATTTTTTTTCTAATAAGTTATATAAATCGTTTATACAGTTATAACGTGTATTTTGTTTTTTTGTAATATTGCTCTGTTTTAGTGTAATAGCTTGGCCTATGTAAACCAGCCAGAACTGACAGCAGCCAGTAAATACAGGTCCTTCTAAAAAAATTAGCATATTGTGATAAAGTTCATTATTTTCTGTAATGTACTGATAAACATTAGACTTTCATATATTTTAGATTCATTACACACAACTGAAGTAGTTCAAGCCTTTTATTGTTTTAATATTGATGATTTTGGCATGCAGCTCATGAAAACCCAAATTTCCTATCTCAAAAAATTAGCATATTTCATCCGACCAATAAAAGAAAAGTGTTTTTAATACAAAAAAAGTCAACCTTCAAATAATTATGTTCAGTTATGCACTCAATACTTGGTCGGGAATCCTTTTGCAGAAATGACTGCTTCAATGCGGCAAGGCATGGAGGCAATCAGCCTGTGGCACTGCTGAGGTGTTATGGAGGCCCAGGATGCTTCGATAGCGGCCTTAAGCTCATCCAGAGTGTTGGGTCTTGCGTCTCTTAACTTTCTCTTCCCAATATCCCACAGATTCTCTATGGGGTTCAGGTCAGGAGAGTTGGCAGGCCAATTGAGCACAGTAATACCATGGTCAGTAAACCATTTACCAGTGGTTTTGGCACTGTGAGCAGGTGCCAGGTCATGCTGAAAAATGAAATCTTCATCTCCATAAAGCTTTTCAGCAGATGGAAGCATGAAGTGCTCCAAAATCTCCTGATAGCTAGCTGCATTGACCCTGCCCTTGATAAAACACAGTGGACCAACACCAGCAGCTGACATGGCACCCCAGACCATCACTGACTGTGGGTTCTTGACACTGGACTTCAGGCATTTTGGCATTTCCCTCTCCCCAGTCTTCCTCCAGACTCTGGCACCTTGATTTCCGAATGACATGCAACAGTCCAGTTCTGCTTCTCTGTAGCCCAGGTCAGGCGCTTCTGACGCTGTTTCTGGTTCAAAAGTGGCTTGACCTGGGGAATGCGGCACCTGTAGCCCATTTCCTGCACACGCCTGTACACGGTGGCTCTGGATGTTTCTACTCCAGACTCAGTCCACTGCTTCCGCAGGTCCCCCAAGGTCTGGAATCGGTCCTTCTCCACAATCTTCCTCAGGGTCCGGTCACCTCTTCTCGTTGTGCAGCGTTTTCTGCCACACTTTTTCCTTCCCACAGACTTCCCACTGAGGTGCCTTGATACAGCACTCTGGGAACAGCCTATTCGTTCAGAAATTTCTTTCTGTGTCTCACCCTCTTGCTTGAGAGTGTCAATGATGGCCTACTGGATACCAGTCAGGTCGGCAGTCTTACCCATGATTGCGGTTTTGAGTAATGAACCAGGCTGGGAGTTTTTAAAAGCCTCAGGAATCTTTTGCAGGTGTTTAGAGTTAATTAGTTGATTCAGATGATTACGTTAATAGCTCGTTTAGAGAACCTTTTCATGATATGCTAATTTTTTTAGATAGGAATTTTGGGTTTTCATGAGCTGTATGCCAAAATCATCAATATTAAAACAATAAAAGGCTTGCACTACTTCAGTTGGTGTGTAATGAATCTAAAATATATGAAAGTCTAATGTTTATCAGTACATTACAGAAAATAATGAACTTTATCACAATATGCTAATTTTTTTAGAAGGACCTGTACATGTCAAATACATATAGGGTCCATTCACATGTCTGTAAAATGGGTCCGCATCCGTTCCACAATTTACCAGAACGTTTAGAGACCCATTGATTTTCAATTCCAGTCTGAAAACTTAGGCATTCACAGGATAAAGAAGTAAGTTTCGGCCAGTACAGGCCCCAAAAATTAGCCAACAGGTGTTCACCTGACAGCAAAGAACTTTGTATTCTGTGGCTGGAGGTACATTAGGCGGTCACAGGATACAAAAGTAACTGTCGGCCAGTACAGGCCCCAAAAATTAGCCAAAAGGCGTTCATCTGACAGCAAAGAACTTTGTATTCTGTGGCTGGTGGTACATTAGGCATTCACAGGAAAAATAAGTGTCCGCCATTACAGGCCCCAAAAATTAGGCATTTAACGGACATGCTGCAATTACATAAGACAGGGACCATGAATTGTTATGGGCGGTGGAGGATATTTGTGGGCTATCATGAGGAATTTGAATCAAACATGGTCTACTGGTCACATGTGTTGAATTCCTCCGAGATCCATGCCTCGTTCATTTTTAGACATGTGAGGTAGTTAACACTGTCGTGAGCTAGGCGAGTGCGCTTATTGGTCACGATCCTCCCTGCTGCGCTTAACGTCTTTTCGGACAGGACACTGGACAAGGGGCAAGCCAAGAGTTCCATTGCAAATTGTGCAAGCTCTGGCCAGAGGTCAAGCCTGCCCACCTAGTAGTCCAGGGGTTAATCACTTCTCAGAGCATCCACATCGACCGTTAACCCGATGATGTCGGACACCTGTCGGTCTAGGCGTTCCGTGATGCTGGATCTAGACGACAGCTGTCGATGGGTCGGGTGAAAGAATGATCTCATATCAGAAGTGACCGACACATCTTCAAACCGCCCTCTTCTTGCAGGCGCAGTTGGATTGGTACCCGCAACTGTTTCTCTGTGGGTAGAAATTCCTCTGCCAGCGCACGCAAAAGCAGAGTGCAGAATTTCTCGAAGCAAGGCCTGGAAATGCTGCATTCTGACAGCCCTCTGTGGTGGTGGTCACATTTCCGCAATTTTTTGTTTGTACCAGGGGTCTAAGTATGTTGCCACCCAGTACTGGTCCTTGCCCTTTATGCTTTTTATTTGGGGGTCCCTTTTAAAACACTGGAGCATGAAGTCTCCCATTTGCACTAAACTGGAAGCAGTGTAGTGGCCTGGCTCCTGCTCATTATCCAGGATAATGTCGTCCTTGTTCTCCTCCCCCCATCCACGGACAACACCAGGGATCCCAGAAAGGTTTAAAGCATGCTCTTCTAGCTCCTCCTCCTCATCCGCCCGCCCCGTGTGCCATGCCTGGCACCTTTGTCATTTTGCCCTGTTTCAGCGCGCTCAGCAGATTGGCACCGCTGTCGCACACCACTTTACCAACTGTCAAATTGAGCGGTGTTAGCCACTGATCTGCCTGTGAACGCAAAGCTTAAAGGAGTGCAGGACAAGTTGGGCTCTTGGCTTCCAGGCACACCAGACGCAGCACAGCATGGCAACATCTCACTTGGCATGTCAAATAGGTTCTGGGGATCTTGAGCGGCGCAGTGGAAGAAACGATAGCAGTGGAAAAGAAGGAGTCAGCCGAGGAGGAGAGGGAGGATGGAGTAGGAGGAGGAGAAGAGGCAGGCCTGCATGCAATCCATGACAGTAAAACCAAATCTACACGGGTGCCACGAGTTACATGCTTGACAGCCATCAGAAGGTTCACCCAGTGGGCTGTAAAAGTTATATACAGTACAGACCAAAAGTTTGGACACACCTTCTAGTTCAAAGAGTTTTCTTTATTTTCATGATTATGAAAATTGTTGATTCACACTGAAGGCATCAAAACTATGAATTAACACATGTGGAATTATATACATAACAAAAAAGTGTGCAACAACTGAAAATATGTAATATTCTAGGTTCTTCAAAGTAGCCACCTTTTGCTTTGATTACTGCTTTGCACACTCTTGGCATTCTCTTGATGAGCTTCAAGAGGTAGTCACCTAAAATGGTTTTCACTTTACAGGTGTGCCCTGTCAGATTTAATAAGTGGGATTTCTTGCCTTATAAATGGGGGTTGGGACCATCAGGTGTGTTGTGAAGAAGTCAGGTGGATACACAGCTGATAGTCCTACTGAATAGACTGTTAGAATTTGTATTATGGCAAGAAAAAAGCAGCTAAGTAAAGAAAAACTAGTGGCCACCATTACTTTAAGAAATTAAGGTCAGTCAGTCCGAAATTTTGGGAAAACTTTGAAAGTGTCCCCAAGTGCAGTCACAAAAACCATCAAGCGCTACAAAGAAACAGGCTCACATGCGGACCGCCCCAGGAAAGAAAGACCAAGAGTCACCTCTGCTGCGGAGGATAAGTTCATCCGAGTCACCAGCCTCAGAAATCATAGGTTAACAGCAGCTCAGATTAGAGACCAGGTCAATGCCACACAGAGTTCTAGCAGCAGACACATCTCTAGAACAACTGTTAAGACGAGACTGTGTGAATCAGGTCTTCATGGTAGAATATCTGCTAGGAAACCACTGCTAAGGACAGGCAACAAGCAGAAGAGACTTGTTTGGGCTAAAGAACACAAGGAATGGACATTAGACCAGTGGAAATCTGTGCTTTGGTCTGATGAGTCCAAATTTGAGATCTTTGGTTCCAACCACCGTGTCTTTGTGCGACGCAGAAAAGGTTAACGGATGGACTCTACATGCCTGGTTCCCACCGTGAAGCATGGAGGAGGAGATGTGATGGTGTGGGGGTGCTTTGCTGGTCACACTGTTGGGGATTTATTCAAAATTGAAGGCATACTGAACCAGCATGGCTACCACAGCATCTTGCAGCGGCATGCTATTCCATACGGTTTGCGTTTAGTTGGACCATCATTTATTTTTCAACAGGACAATTACCCCAAACACACCTCCAGGCTGTGTAAGGGCTATTTGACCATGAAGGAGAGTGATGGGGTGCTGCGCCAGATGACCTGGCCTCCACAGTCACCGGACCTGAACCCAATCGAGATGGTTTGGGGTGAGCTGGACCGCAGAGTGAAGGCAAAAGGGCCAACAAGAGCTAAGCATCTCTGGGAACTTCTTCAAGACTGTTGGAAGACTATTTCAGGTGACTACCTCTTGAAGCTCATCAACAGAATGCCAAGAGTGTGCAAAGCAGTAATCAAAGCAAAAGGTGGCTACTTTGAAGAACCTAGAATATGACATATTTTCAGTTGTTTCACACTTTTTTGTTATGTATATAATTCCACATGTGTTAATTCATAGTTTTAATGCCTTCAGTGTGAATCTACAATTTTCATAGTCATGAAAATAAAGAAAACTCTTTGAATGAGGTGTGTCCAGACTTTTGGTCTGTACTGTACCTTCCCTGCCTGTGTTTGCTAGACCACATGTCTGTGGTCAGATTTATCTTGGCACCGACACTGTGTGCCAGAGATACATTCACTTGCCGCTGAACATGGCCATATAGCTCTGGGATGCCCTTCTGCAAGAAATATTTCCTTCCTGGGACCTTCCATTATGGTGTTCCAATGGCCACAAATTTTCGAATGGTCTCCGAGTCCAGTTTATATGGCAGTAGTTGGCGGGCTATCAGTTCTGACAAGCCAGCAGTCAACCGTTGGGCAAGAGGGAAGAGGGTTATCCGGTGTCATAATTTTTTTTACGCTCAAACATTTGGGCCATGGCCTGCATTTTCCCAGAAAAAAGTGAGGACGGCATGATGGAAGGTGAAGTGGAGGACAATTGGGAGGAGAGAGGAGAAGGAGAAGAGGTTAAGGCAGTCGTCCCTAGGCGAGTTGGGCTTACCGCGATTTATGCGTTGACTGCAAAGGCTGCAGATGGCAACACTATTGTCAGCAGCGGACACGTTAAAAAATAAGCCCACACTGAGGAGCCATGTGCCAGTGTCCTGGGAGCACCACATGTGATTGTACATGGTTAATGGCTCGTTCCTGATACATTAGCATTCTGGTTTGTCCCTCCTGTGCAATGTAAGCTCGACCTGCTTATCCTCCCTATCTGCTCGTCCATGTCTCCCTCTGAACTTCCCTGGTCTTCCTCTCTTGTGGGCACCCACGTGACGTCCATAGACACGTCATCATCAATGTCACCTTCCCCACCACTGACATTAGAGATCTTGGAGTAGGCAGCAACAGCAGGGACCAACCTATTTGTGCTGATCTGGGTACTGTCGTCAGACTGCTGAGTGGCGGCTGTTGCTACCCCCTCTTCCTGATCTGATGCCAAGAATGGCTGCGTATCGGAAATGTCTTGTGATGGATCGGAAAATAATTCCTGTGAATCAAGCGGAGGGTATATGTTGGTGGTGGTGTCTTTGGGCGTGCACACAGCAGAGAGTGAAGAGGGTGCAGATAGAGAGTTTGGGGAGGGTGCAGAAGAGTAACCAAGTCTGGTGCATCCTTTCACGTAATCGAACGCACCTTCTGCAGCTTCCAACTTTGGCTCCGGCCTGGTGCTTCTGCCCTACCCCTACTACCCCTGCAGAAGGGCCTGCCTCTTCCTCTGCCTGTCATTTTTTAAATGACCCTGTGACAAAAGTCACTAGAGAAGCGTATGTGGATGAAGGTATATAACACCCCGCTTCAATATGTTGTTTTTGGGGGCCACTGGTCTATCACACCAGTGATAAAAAACAATTTCCAGTAACTTTTTTCACTGTGTGCAGCAGAGGTAATGCAGCGAAAGAGGCTACATTTTTGCAGTACCCAAATACACTATTATAAAAGCATATTCTTATATCAAACCCCGCTTCAATATGTAGTTTTGGGGGGCCACCGGTCTATCACACCAGTTATAAAACATTTTTTACAGTAACTTTGGTCACTGTGTGTAGCAGAGGTAACGCAGCAAAAGAGGAAACATTTCTGCAGTACCCAAATACACTATTATAAAAGCATATTCTTATATCAAACCCTGCTTCAATATGTAGTTTTGGGGGGCCACTGGTCTATCACACCAGTTATAATACTTTTTTTCCTGTAACGTTTCTCACTGTGTGTAGCAGAGGGAACGCAGCAAAACAGCAAACAAATGCTGCTGTACCCAAATACACTATTATAAAAGTATATTGTTATTTCACACCCCGCTTCAATATGTCGTTTTGGGGGTCCACTGGTATATCACACCAGTTATAATATTTTTTTCTAATTACGTTTGTCACTGTGTGTAGCTGCAGTATCGCTGCAGAACCGATCACCAGTCACAATGCTGCACAATACAAATCCACTATAATATGCTTTCTATATTAGAAAGTATATTATAAGTGTATTACACCCCTCTGTACTGCACACCTATCGATAGAACACCTATACCAGTCCTTAAAATGACTTTTGTGGCCCTATTAGATAGCGTTTGGTGTCCCTAACAGCCTGTTCCTGCTCCACACAGCAACCTCTCCCTACACTGGCAAAACACTGAATGTAAAATGGAGGCCAGATCAGGTTTATTTATAAGGTAGGGGGTATGTCCATGTGCTGAAAAGTCTTAATTGACTGTTCTGTACCACCTGATGGATGTGTCATGGGTCAAAGTTCTTCACAATGTAAAAGAATATGGCGGTCGCGAATATCGCCATATGTTCGCATGTTTGGCGAACAGCGAACGAGTTAAGTTCGCCGCGAACCGACCGCTGGGCAAGCAAACCGCAAGGCCATCTCTAATGCCAATGATTTGACCCTTCTCAAACAAACTAACATCTTTTCCATGACCACGAGATGTTCCTTTCAACATGGTTGTTTAAGAAATGAGAAGCAGCAGTTGGGGTTCAATAACTTATTGCCAGCTGAAAGATAATCGCCCATGCAGTAGTTATCCAATAGGAGGCTCATAACTATTTGCTTAGTTAAATATTGGATGGTATTAGACTGCTCAGATCAGGTTATAGACTGTTTGGCCTCAATTAAAACATTACATCTCTTGTCTGTGTCCCCCGTCAAGATGATGAAAAATACACTTTATAAACTTATGCAAATTTGCTTTGGCATGTGCCCAGGATCGGCGTTACTGCCGCAAGTGCCCAGGCCCCTTTGCGATGTGCCTAGAAAACCACACCTCTTTCAGCCCTCTGGCCCACCCTTCTTTCCTATCACATCCTTCTCTGCCTCCTAGATCTTGGGCGTGCACCGCTTTGGCCCACACATGCGCACTGCTCTGCCCATTATGTACAGAGGAACCACTAGTCATATTGCGCATGGGCCGGTCTTTGGGTGCCGCCCGTCACTTCTGCTGGCTGGATTTCACGCCAAGGACCGGCACATGTGCAATATGACTAGTGGTTCCTCTGCCCATAATGCGAAGAGCAGTGCGCATGTGCGGGCCAAACAGTCTATAACCTGATCTGAGCAGTTTAAAATGCTCCGAGGTGACAGATTCCCTTGAAATGTATTTAATGTACAGAAGATGCACATCAATTTAGGAAGGTAGAAAAAGATACCAGGTAAGGCTACTTTCACACTTGCGTTCGGAGCGGATCCGTCTGGTGTCTGCACAGACGGATCCGATCATATAATGCAGACGATGGGATCCGTTCAGAACGGATCCGTCTGCATTATATTTTAGAAAAAATTCTAAGTGTGAAAGTTAGACGGATCCGTCCAGACTTTACATTGAAAGTCAATGGGGGACGGATCCGTTTGAAAATTGAGCCATATAGTGTCATATTCAAACGGATCCGTCCCCATTGACTTACATTGTAAGTCTGGATGGATCCGTTTGCCTCCGCAGGGCCAGGCGGACACCCGAACGCTGCAAGCAGCATTCGGGTGTCTGCCTGCTGAGCGGAGCGGAGGCTGAACGCTGCCAGACTGATGCATTCTGAGCGGATCCGCGTCCACTCAGAATGCATTAGGGCAGTACAGATGCGTTCGGGGCCGCTTGTGAGAGCCTTCAAACAGAACTCACAAGCGGAGCCCCGAACGCTAGTGTGAAAGTAGCCTAACAGGAACTAAGTTTCAAGTTTCTTCTCCCATATACATAGAGCCACAGATCTGTGACTGGCTTGAAGGGACTGAAATGTCTGTACACGGGGCTGTAAACTACACATTGGATTGGAAGTTCAGAGGTGTGCTGTGACAAATGTCTGATGTGGCACATGTATTTCAAGTTTACATTTATATACAGTTTCATTGCTTGCTACACTAAGGCAAAAAATATATATATATTGTGTCATACTGTATGTTTGTGTATTTTTTTAAGAGGGTTTGTTACCACAAAATGCAGTGCGTTCCACATGCAGCAGATCATAGAGCAGGAGTTGCTGAGCAGAATTAGATATACAGTAGTTTTGTAGGTAAATATTCAATAAAACTTGTAATTTATTAATTTATATCTCTGCTCTTTCTGAGCTCATTTGGACATGTGGGTTTTCTTTTCAGTGATTGGAAGCATTCTCTGTGTAAGTGTGTATACAGAGAAACTTTACCGATTCTTTACTGGCAAAACATATATCAATCTGCTCAGCTACATCTTTTCTATAACATGCTTCCTGCGGACTGCACTGCATTTTGTGGTGAAAGGTTCTCTTTAAGAAAGAAAATCAATGCATAGATGTATCTAACCACAAGGCAACTGTGTAGGTTTCCTCTTTAGACTAATTTTATATGTCTTTATGGTAGAAAATTCCACCTTAGGGCTCTTTCACACCTGCGTTCTTTTCTTCCGGCATAGAGTTCCGTCGTCGGGGCTCTATGCCGGAAGAATCCTGATCAGTTTTATCCTAATGCATTCTGAATGGAGTGAAATCCGTTCAGGATGCATCAGGATGTCTTCAGTTCAGGACCGGAACATTTTTTGGCCAGAGAAAATACCGCAGCATGCTGCGCTTTTTGCTCCGGCCAAAAATCCTGAACACTTGCCGCAAGGCCGGATCCGGAATTAATGCCCATTGAAAGGCATTGATCCGGATCCGGCCTTAAGCTAAACGTTGTTTCGGCGCATTGCCGGATCCGACGTTTAGCTTTTTCTGAATGGTTACCATGGCTGCCGGGACGCTAAAGTCCTGGCAGCCATGGTAAAGTGTAGTGGGGAGCCGGGGAGCAGCATACTTACCGTCCATGCGGCTCCCGGGGCGCTCCAGAGTGAAGTCAGGGAGCCCCAGGCGCTCTGACATAGTAACACTGAACGCATTTTGAAGACGGATCCGTCTTCAAATGCTTTCAGTACACTTGCGTTTTTCCGGATCCGGCGTGTAATTCTGGCAAATGTAGTACACGCCGGATCCGGACAACGCAAGTGTGAAAGAGGCCTTAGCTGTATTTCTCAATATCTAAGAGGAGACATGACCATATTTTTCTTTTTTTGCAGATAGCACTTTACATACAGCAGATCTGTGTGGCTGTTCTGCAAAATTTAGATCATGTCCTATTTCTGAAATTTGGACGAGAATAGTTCTTGAAGGTAGTGAGAACAATGCAGAGACCACAATAAAGGTCTCTGCAATTTGCCAATCTGTTGTTTGTAGTATGGACAGGTTTCCAAAACATTTTTTTATATCGAGGAGAAATGTGTGTGTGTGTGTGTGTGTGTGTGTGTGCGGGGGAAGGGTCACAAAAGATTCTGCACAGGGTGCCGTTTTACCTATGGCCGTCCCTGCTTATTCCAATAATATCTGGAAATATTTTGAGTTGTCAGTGCACACAAGTACTACCATGCCAGTAAAGCATAGACATAATTAAGTTAATTCAGGAAAGATATAATAGAAATGGAATCAAGATGGAGCAGCTTGTCACTTCTAGTCTAGTAATGGTCCCTGGTGTTCTTTGTGCCATTATGTAGGACAATTAGGGTGCTCCTACATGATTCCCTTTGTTGTCGATTTGAACCTCTCTGTGCCAGGATGTACCTGTACTTGCTGATTGAAATAATATAATGTACAGGTGCCGCCCAGCAATTGGCAGTAATCCACATGTGGTTCCCACTGCCAGACAACACTATGTACACACACCCTTACTGAATCTTATACCCAACTGATATTATCCAAAATACAGATTTTGCATCATTACACTTGTCTTGTGTCCTCTGACCAGTCATGCAGAACTACAGCCTACATTCTCTCACAGCTGTGGATTCACATATCCCAACTGTACTGGCTTGGCACAGTTATTCAATCCCATATCCTATGGCTATTTGGAAAATAGCTTGCCTTAACACATTGGTTTATTTGGCTGGATACATGAAACCTTTGAGCATGTTGGAACATGAATGTCAAAACTCAGTGGCTTTTTTGTCCTGATTTTGATTTACAAAAAAAAGACCTGTAGTTTGGTAGTTTTAACATCCATCCTGTTACTATATTAAATGGAAGAAGAATAATAAAAAAAAAGAGGTCAGGGCTCTAGGTTATACAAGTAAAAATTGGAGATTTTGGCAAAATATATAACCAAAATATGTTATGTTTGAAATGTTTATTTACTGTTATTAGTTTACTATTATATTATAAATAATGTGTTGTTACTGTGTCTGTCAAAAAGCAATTGCAGAGCACACACTAGTAAGGGTGGGTTCACACTAGCGTTAGGGATTCCGTTATGGTTTTCCGTTATAACATGGTTATAACAGAAAATAACGGAATACTCAGACAGAATGCAAAATGGAAGCCTTTAAAAGGCATTCCGTTTGCTTTCCATCCTAATAGAAGTCTATAGGAAAGCATAACGGAATGCTTCTATTAGGACATAAAGCAAACGGAATGCCTTTTAAAGGCTTCCATTTTGCATTCCGTCATAATACAAGTCTATAGGCAGAACTGATCCGTCCTTCCGTCTTATGGATTCCGTTATTTTCCGTTATAACCATGTTATAAAGGAAAACCATAACGGAATCCCTAATGCTAATGTGAACCCACCCTAATTCAGTCAGTAATCAAACTATACTAGGGACACACTATAGGGAGCGAATAGGGGGCGAACATGGAAATATAATTATATATTTTAGGGTTTTACAGTGGGATGCGAAAGTTTGGGCAACCTTGTTAATCGTCATGATTTTCCTGTATAAATCGTTGGTTGTTACGATAAAAAATGTCAGTTAAATATATCATATAGGAGACACACACAGTGATATCTGAGAAGTGAAATGAAGTTTATTGGATTTACAGAAAGTGTGCTATAATTGTTTAAACAAAATTAGGCAGGTGCATAAATTTGGGCACCACAAAAAAGAAATGAAATCAATATTTAGTAGATCCTCCTTTTGCAGAAATTACAGCCTCTAAACACTTCCTGTAGGTTCCAATGAGAGTCTGGATTCTGGTTGAAGGTATTTTGGACCAATTCCTCTTTACAAAACATCTTTAGTTCATTCAGGTTTGATGGCTTCCGAGCATGGACAGCTCTCTTTAAGTCACACCACAGATTTTCAATTATATTCAGGTCTGGGGACTGAGATGGCCATTCCAGAACGTTGTACTTGTTCCTCTGCATAAATGCCTTAGTGGATTTTGAGCAGTGTTTAGGGTCGTTGTCTTGTTGAAAGATCCAGCCCCGGCGCAGCTTCAGCTTTGTCACTGATTCCTGGACATTGGTCTCCAGAATCTGCTGATACTGAGTGGAATCCATGCGTCCCTCAACTTTGACAAGATTCCCAGTCCCTGCACTGGCCACACAGCCCCACAGCATGATGGAACCACCACCATATTTTACTGTAGGTAGCAGGTGTTTTTCTTGGAATGCTGTGTTCTTTTTCCTCCATGCATAACGCCCCTTGTTATGGCCAAATAACTCAATTTTAGTTTCATCAGTCCACAGCACCTTATTCCAAAATGAAGCTGGCTTGTCCAAATGTGCTTTAGCCCACCTCAAGCGGCACTTTTTGTGCTGTGGGCGGAGAAAAGGCTTCCTCTGCATCACTCTCGCATACAGCATCTCCTTGTGTAAAGTGTGCCGAATGGTTGAACGATGCACAGTGACTCCATCTGCAGCAAGATGATGTTGTAGGTCTTTGGTGCTGGTCTGTGGGTTGACTCTGACTGTTCTCACCATTCGTCGCTTCTGTCTATCCGAGATTTTTCTTGGTCTGCCACTTCGAGCCTTAACTTGAACTGAGCCTGTGGTCTTCCATTTCCTCAATATGTTCCTAACTGTGGAAACAGACAGCTGAAATCTCTGAGACAGCTTTCTGTATCCTTCCCCTAAACCATGATGGTGAACAATCTTTGTCTTCAGGTCATTTGAGAGTTGTTTTGAGACCCCCATGTTGCTACTCTTCAGAGAAAATTAAAAGAGGAGGGAAACTTACAATTGACCCCCTTAAATACTCTTTCTCATAATTGGATTCACCTGTGTATGTAGGTCAGGGGTCACTGAGCTTACCAAGCCAATTTGAGTTCCAATAATTAGTTCTAAAGGTTTTGGAATCAATAAAATGACAACAGTGCCCAAATTTATGCACCTGCCTAATGTTGTTTAAACAATTATAGCACACTTTCTGTAAATCCAATAAACTTAATTTCACTTCTCAAATATCACTGTGTGTGTCTCCTATATGATATATTTAACTGACATTTTTTATCGTAACAACCAACGATTTATACAGGAAAATTATGACGATTAACAAGGTTGCCCAAACTTTCGCATCCCACTGTATGTTGCAATATATTGTGTGCATTATCACTGTATTTACATGGCTCTGTGGAAGAGTTAATGAATACTGAGAGACTGTTAGGGCTTTGATTGAGAAGCTGGTAATTTAACTGATTGAGGGCTGCGATATACCTGCTTCCACAAAATACTGATTAAGGGGTTCGATATACCTGTTTAACAATTTTATTGTTGACCAGTTAAGATCACAGGCCCCCAAAATTATGCATTCACTGTACATAAAAGATCAAGTGATTATGTGGCTGGAGGTATATTAGACAGTCATTGGATAACAATTTTACTGCAGGCCAGTGCAGTACAGGCCCCAAACATTAGACATTCACCGGACAGAAAACATCAAGTGATTATGTGGCTGAAGGTATATTAGAAAGTCATTGGATATCAATTTTACTGCAGGCCAGTACAAATATATGTCAAATACATATGTTTAAAAGAACAAAAAATATAAAATTGGATTAAAAACATGGCTAACAAAATCCCCCCTCTTGAATAAACCCCAAATGATAATAGGTGAAATTCGATTACACGTGGTCATCACAGGTGTTGAATTCCTCTGCGGCCCCAACAATTCACCATACAGAAAAAAAGCAATCGATAATGTGGCTGGGGGTATATTAGACTGTCAATGGATATCAATTTTACTGCAGGCCAGTGGACTACATGCCCCAAAAACTATTCATTCACCATACAGAAAAGAACAAGTGATTATGTGGCTGGAGGTATATAAGATGATCAATGGATATCAATTTTACTGCAGGCCAGTGGACTACAGTCCCCAAAAATGAACCACTCACCGGACAGAAAAGGACAATTGATAATGTGGCTGGAGGTACACTAGGTGGTGACCGTATAACAATTTTATTGTTGGCCAGTTAGATCACAGGCCCCAAAAATTGTGCATTCACCTTACAGAAAAGATCAAGTCATTATGTGGCTAAAGGTACATTATGCGGTCACCGTATAACAATTTTACTGTTGGCCAGTTACATTAAAGGTACCAAAAATTATGCATTCAACGTACAGAAAAGATCAAGTCATTGTGTGTCTGGAGGTACATTAGGCTTTCACTGTATAACAATTTTACTGTTGGCCAGTTAGAGTACAGGCCCCAAAAATTATGCATTCACCATACAGAAAAGTACAAGTGATTATGTGGCTGAAGGTGCATTAGGCGGTTATCGTTTAACAATTTTACTGTTGTCCAGTTCGATTACAGGCCCCAAAAATTATGCATTCACCATACATAAAAGATCAAGTCATTATGTGGCTGGAGGTACATTAGGGGGTTACCTCCTCAGTTTCTATGAGGAGGTAAGTTCTAGACTTGACAGCGGCGAATCAATGGATGTCGTATATCTGGACTTCTCCAAAGCATTTGACACTGTACCACATAAAAGGTTAGTATATAAAATGAGAATGCTCGGACTGGGAGAAAACATCTGTAGGTGGGTAAGTAACTGGCTCAATGATAGAAAACAGAGGGTGGTTATTAACAGTACATACTCAGATTGGGTCACTGTCACTAATGGGGTACCTCAGGGGTCAGTATTGGGCCCTATTCTCTTCAATATATTTATTAATGATCTTGTAGAAGGCTTGCATAGTAAAATATCAATTTTCGCAGATGACACTAAACTGTGTAAAGTAATTAACACTGAAGAGGACAGTATACTACTACAGAGGGATCTGGATAGATTGCAGGCTTGGGCAGATAAGTGGCAGATGAGGTTTAACACTGACAAATGTAAGGTTATGCACATGGGAAGGAATAATGCAAGTCACCCGTACATATTAAATGGTAAAACACTCGGTAACACTGACATGGAAAATAATCTAGGAATTTTAATAAACAGCAAACTAAGCTGCAAAAAACAGTGTCAGGCAGCTGCTGCCAAGGCCAATAAGATAATGGGTTGCATCAAAAGGGGCATAGATGCCCGTGATGAGAACATAGTCCTACCACTTTACAAATCGCTAGTCAGACCACACATGGAGTACTATGTACAGTTCTGGGCTCCTGTGAACAAGGCAGACATAGCAGATCTGGAGAAGGTCCAGAGGAGGACAACTAAAGTAATAACTGGAATGGGGCAACTACAGTACCCTGAAAGATTATCAAAATTAGGGTTATTCACTTTAGAAAAAAGACGACTGAGGGGAGATCTAATTACTATGTATAAATATATCAGGGGTCAGTACAGAGATCTATCCCATCATCTATTTATCCCCAGGACTGTGACTGTGACGAGGGGACAATCTCTGCGTCTAGAGGAAAGAAGGTTTGTACACAAACATAGAAGAGGATTCTTTACAGTAAGAGCAGTGAGACTATGGAACTCTCTGCCTGAGGAGGCAGTGATGGTGAGTACAATAAAGGAATTCAAGAGGGGCCTGGATGTATTTCTGGAGCGTAATAATATTACAGGCTATAGCTACTAGAGAGGGGTCGTTGATCCAGGGAGTTAATCTGATTGCCTGATTGGAGTCGGGAAGGAATTTTTTATTCCCCTAAAGTGAGGAAAAATGGCTTCTACCTGTCACGGCTGTTTGAGGGTAACAAGAGCAAACACAGTGAAAAGAGCTACTGACCGGACCCAAACTAGGGAAGATAAGGGGTGACCCCTGTCAGACCCTCAAAGCTCTCCCTATGCTGCTAAAGCACATGCCTGGATCCAAATGGTGGAAGGAGGCATGCCCGCGTACCTCAGACTGATGGCCACTGTAACCCCTACAATAGTGGAAGGGGCACGGCCACCGGTGCCCTACTCAGTATATGGAGGGAACCGTGGCCACCTCAGATCCAGTCAGAAAATAATCAGGTAAACAACAATATCTGCACACTTAGCTGAAGGAGATGCAGCCGCAGAGAAGACGGATCCAAGGACAGCTGGCAATATCCGGAGTGCTTGCTGCAGCAGAAACCAGGTCCAGTGAACTGATAGCTTACAAGTGAAGTTACTCAAGCCAGAGCTACAACAGAAATGAGAAATATAATCCACGCCCTGCAACAGGAGGAGGGGTGATTTAAAGGCAGGAAAATCAACTGCAGGAGAAACAGCTGAGAGTAAAGACCTCATCACAGGGGCGGAGAAACAGAACAGTGAGAACACCTCCAAGCTCTAAGTGACATCATCGCAGGGGTGGAGACACAGAGCTGTGAGAACTTCTCAAAGCTCTGGTAGTGACACTACCTCACAGTTTTTTTTTGCCTTCCTCTGGATCAACTTGCAGGATGACAGGCCGAACTGGATGGACAAATGTCTTTTTTCGGCCTTATGTACTATGTTACTATGTTACCTTATAAAAATTTTACTGTTGGTCAGTTAGATTACAGGCCCCAAAAATGATCCATTCACTGTACAGAAACGATCAAGGGAATATACGGCTGGAGGTATATTAGACGGTCATTTGATATCAATTTTACTGCAGGCCAGTGGAGTAAAGGCCCCAAACTTTAGGCATTAACCAGACTGAAAACATCAAGTGATTATGTGGCTGGAGGTACATTAGGTGGTTACCGTATAACAATTTTACTGTTGGCCAGTTACATTAAAGGCACCAAAAATGATGCATTCGACGTACAGAAAAGAACAAGTGATTATGTGGCTGGAGGTACATTAGGCGGTCACTGTATAACAATTTTACTGTTGGCCAGTTAGATTACAGGCACTAAAAAATATGCACTCACCGTACAGAAAAGAACAAGTGAATATGTAGCTGGAGGTAGATTTGACGGTCAATGGATATAAATTTTACTGCAGACCCGTACAGAAAAGAACCAGTGATTATGTGGCAGGAGGGATATTAGACGGTCAATGGATATCAATTTTACTGCAGGCCAGTGGAGTACAGGCCTCCAAACATTAGGCATTCACCGTACAGAAAAAACAAGTGATTATGTGGCTGGAGGTACATTAGGCGGTCACCGTATAACAATTTTACTGTTGGCCAGTTAGATTAGAGGCCCAAAAAATTATGCATTCACTGTACGTAAAAAATCAAGTCATTATGTGGCTGGAGGTATATTGGATGGTCATTGTACGGATGTAGTAGAGTTAACACTCATGATTTATGAGACATGTTATCTAAACTAGATGCATTAAGCAAACACCTTCAATTTCTTTTCAATGGGTTTTGTCTCAAGATAACACGATGAGTTAAGAAATTTGAGTTAAGAGCTTGAGTGCTAACTCTGCTACATCTGTATATCAATTTTACTGCAGGCCAGTGGAGTACAGGCCCCAAACATTAGGCATTCACCGGACAGAAAACATTAAGTGAATATGTGGCTGGAAGTACTGTATATTCCTGCGTATAAGACTACTTTTTAAGACATGAAAATCTTCTCAAAAGTCGGGGGTCATCTTATACGCCGGGTGACGTCTCATATGCCGGTATACAGCGTGCTGAAACTTACTTCCTTGCAAGACTGGAGAAGCTGTCCTTCTCCAGCTTCAGGGACAGGCGCCCTCTAGCTGAGCCACCGTGTGCTGCATCCCGGCCAGCCGCTCCTGAAGCAGCCCCCTCTTCCTGCTCTCAGTGGTTTTCTCATCACATTGCGTACTACCGCTCAGATCGTCTTGAAGACAGGGAGGGCTGGGCAGGCAGGGAGGGCTGGGCAGGCAGGGAGGGCTGACCCACCCAATCCAAGCAGGCTTTGTATGCAGTGTGCACAGAAAATACAGGTACATCGCTTGCTGTGATTGTCTGGTTGTTGTATACTGGGTTGGATTGGCAATTCTGAGGGAAGGCAGGGGGGGAGCAGGAGCATCTGCACTTCAGCCAATTCTAATGTTGGCGGATCTCTAATGAAGTTTGGTGTGCATCTTATCTGTGGTAAAAAAACTGAGTCTATCTGGGGAGCAGATACATGTGGTGGTGAATACAGTACAACACCAGTATCTGTACCTGTACATACAGTACAGCACCAGTATCTGCATTGGTTCATACAGTATAGCGCCAGTACATACAGTACAGTACACAAATGGCTAACAGTCAAGACCCATCATGGCCCTACCAGCAAGAAGAAAGAAATATGAAGCCAGTTTCAAACTTAAAGTTGTAAACTTTGCCATGGAACATAATAACTGCGCTGCTACAAGACAATATGGAGTAACAGAAAAGATGGTTTGCGACTGGAAAGCAAATTAAAAGCATTAAAGAGTATGCCAAGGGGTAAGTGTGCATTAAGGAGAGGCACCCCATATTGGCCAGAACTCGAAAAACATGTAGCAGACATGGTGAATGAGCATCGCCAAAACGGTTATGTAGTGACACAAAATAAAATACGTTTGTTTGCACTTCAGTGAGCCAAATCTAACCCAGATCACAGCAACAGATTTAAGGCCACTGCATCCTGGTGTACTAGATTCTTGGAAAGGCATAGTATGGTACTGAGGCAAAAGACAAAAATTGCACAACAATTACCTGCAGATCTTAAAGCCAAAGTAAATGTTGTTGGAGGGGTAGTCTTATACGGCGAGTATAGCCCAAACCCTATATTTCAACTGGAAAAGTTGGGGGTCGTCTTATACGCCCAGTCGTTTTATACGCCGGAAAATACGGTATATTAGACGGTCATTAGATATCAATTTTACTGCAGGCCAGTACAACCGGTACAGCATGTTGTCCCGGTACTTAAGGACACATGACGTACCGGTATGTCGTGTATTTCCGATCACCGTCGCCCGGCTAAATGTGCGGGGGCCCCCGTGTGCGGTTTGCGGCTTTTCAAGGGTGCTGCGACGGGCGCAGGTGTCATCGGGTCCCCATGGGGCTGTATGGGGGATCCGATGGCATGGAAGGCAGCGCGATGCCTAAGGAAGGCATCACGCTGCCTTTCGGTGATGAGCCTGTGAGATCCAGCCCCCTGGATCTCACAGGCCGGAAGCTGCATGAGTAATACACACAGTATTACTCATACAGCCAATGCATTCCAATAAAGAAGTATTGGAATGCATTGTAAAGGATTATACCCCCAAAAGTTGAAGTCCCAAAGTGAATAAAAAAGTTGAAAAAATAAAGCTTTCCCCCAAAAAATTAAAAGTTTCAAATAAAAATCAACAAAAACTTCATTTTCCCCCAAAACAGTTAAAAAAATTGGTAAAAGATAGGGGGGGGGGGAAAAGTTGACATATTAGTTATCGCCGCATCCGTATCGACCGGCTCTATTAGGATATCACATTACCTAAACCCTCAGATGAACACCGTAAAAAATAAAAAATAAAAACTGTGCTAAATAAACCATTTTTTTGTGACCTTACATCACAAAAAGTAAAACAGCAAGCGATCAAAAAGGCGTATGACCACCAAAATAGTACCAATCTAACCATAACCTCATCCTGCAAAAAATGAGCCCCTAACTGAGACAATCGCCCAAAAAATTAAAAAACTATGGCTCAGAATATGGAGACACTAAAACATTTTTTTTTTGTTTTAAAAAAGCTGTTATTGTGTTAAACTTACAGAAATAAAATAAGTACCGTATTTATCGGCGTATAACACGCACAGGCGTATAACACGCACCTTCATTTTAAGAGGGAAATTTCAGGAAAAAAAGGGTAGCTCAGAACTTTTTTTTATTAATATTAATACCACTTATAAGGTAAATAATGTAAAAGGATGAAACTTATGGGGCTCTGTGGATGACACTTATGTCATCCACAGATCCCCATAAGTGTCATCTACAGATCCCCCATCAGATGGATAAGTGTGGAGAGAGGAGGCGGGAACACTCATGGCGGGGCCCGGTGCAGTGACTCTACTCTAATACACCGGGCCCCGCAACTGTTAAACATTCAATCTGACTCTATATCTAATTGTACGGTACTTACTGTAGTACCGGAGGTATAACATTAAGACGGCGCAGACCGGCATCTCCCTCGGTCATGCGCCGCCTGTCTCAGCTCCCTCCTGATGCGCTGCCTGCCCCAGCTCCCTCCTCATGCGCCGCCTGCCCCAGCTCCCTCTTCATGCGCCGCCTGCCCCAGCTCCCTCCTCATGCGCCGCCTGCCCCAGCTCCCTCCTCATGCGCCGCCTGCCCCAGCTCCCTCCTCATGCGCCGCCTGCCTGCTTATCTCACTTTATGAATGAACAGGCAAGCGGCGCATGACAGAGTGAGCTGGGGCAGGCGCCGCATGACAGAGGGAGCTGGGACAGGCGGCGCATGAGGAGGGAGCTGCGGCAGGCGCTGCGCCGTCTTAATGTTATACATTCGGTATGTAAAAACATGGCTTCTTAACATTATATCGGCGTATAACACGCATACATCATTTGCCCCCTATTTTCAGGGTGAAAAAGTGCGTGTTATACGCCGATAAATACGGTATACATATTAGGTATCGCCGCGTAATAAAAAATAAAAACTGTGCTAAATAAACCATTTTTTCTCACCTTACATCATAAAAAGTGTAATAGTAAGAGATCAAAAAGTCATATGCACCCCAAAATAGTTCCAATCAAACTGTCATCTCATTCCGCAAAAAATGAGACCCTAGTTAAGATAATGGCCCAAAAACTAGAAACTATGGCTCTCAGAATATGGAGACACTGAAACATGATTTTTTTTTTGTTTAAAAAATGATATTATTGTGTAAAACTTACATAAATAAAAAAAGTATACATATTAGGTATTGCCGCATCCGTATTGACTGGCTCTATAAAAATATCACATGACCTAACCCCTCAGATGAACACCGTAAAAAAATAAAAATAAAAACTGTGCTAAATAAAGCATTTTTTGTCACCTTACATCACAAAAAGTGTAATAGCAAGCAATCAAAAAGTCATATGCACCGCAAAATAGTGCCAATCAAACCGTCATCTCATCCCGCAAAAATCATGCCCTACCCAAGATAATCGCCCAAAAACTATGACTCTCAGACAATGGAAACACAAAAACATGATTTTTTTTTTGTTTAACCTCTTAAGGACACATGACGTAATGGTACGTCATGATGTCCTGGTACTTAAGGACACATGATGTACCGGTACGTCATGTATGGTTCCGATCACCGCCACGCCAAATCATTGAGCAGGCACCTAGGCTAAATGCGCCAGGGGGTCCTGTGACCCCCCCCATGTCGGCGATCGCAGAAAACCGCAGGTCAATTCAGACCTGCGGTTTTCTGCGTTTCCAGGTTATTCGGGTCTCTGAAGACCCGATAACCCGGAACAGGATGGTGATGGTGGTGTGATTTCACCCCACCAATCACCATCCAGTGATCCTGAGTGGTGATGGTGACATCACCTCTCAGGATTTCCTCTGATTGGTCTGTGGGCGGGCCGGCGGCAGATTCAAAAGATGCAGGTGCTCCTCTCCTCCTCCTTTTGTGTTCCGGAGCCAGAGGAGAGAGTTGCTGCCTGCACGTGTCGTCCGTCGGTGCCAGCATCACCCCATCTGTGCCCCCCAGGACCCGATCTGTGCCTCAGCACCCCCCATCTGAACTTCAGGTACATAGGGAAAGTATAGGGAAAGTTTGGGTTAGGCAGGGAAAAAAAGGGAAAGTTAGTTGCATAAGCTTTGATTGCATCACCCTAAGTTAGGGTTTCTGGGGTCCACAGCACAGCTGTGTGACCCTAGACCCCCCAGGGGTGCTGCCGCTTGCTCCCCCCACTTTTTTGGGGTGCAGGGTTTTTTTTTTTTGTTTTTTTTTTTTGTTTTTTTTGTGTACACTGACTGTGGCCGGCACTCTTAGCATCCGGCCACTGTTAGCGAATCTCACACCCCACCGCTGATCAACTTCGGTTGGTTGATCAGCGGTTTTGAATTTTTTTTTTCACACTTTTTTTTTTCTGTTAGTTTTAGGGTTAAGTCCGCAAACACCCGTGCCCCCACACACACGCACACCAAATAAAGATTTACACACACGCACATACACACGCAGACACACACTCCCCTATGGCCCACCGGACGCTCTCGGCCGAGGAGGCATACGCCCAGCTTGCCTCCGACTACGAGAGTCCCAGTGAGGACGAGGATGACCCCACATTCCTGTTGTCATCCACGTCCTCCTCATCATCTATCGATGATGATGAGCCCCCAAGGCGGCGGAGACGCCGCCAGGCGGAGCAAGGGGACCGCCATGTTAGGGACTCTGTGGCCCAGCCTAGTACGAGCAGCTCTGGGGCTCGTACTGGTTTTCCGGCCCACCATTTAAATCCACCGGAGCACCCTGCCGGTGAACTAGTCTGGTGTAGCCCAGAGCAATAAGAGCCCGTGATTCCTGATTTTGTAGGCCAATCAGGAATCCAGATTTCCACAGTGGGCTACACTGAATATGACTTTTTTTGTAATTTTTTCAGTGACCCACTGGTAAATCTGATGGTGGAGCAGACGAACCTGTACGTCCAACAGTTCGTTGCTCAACACCCGGGCTCCTTTTTGGCCAAGCCCGGTGGCTGGACGCCGGTGAGTGCAGCCGAAATGAAGACATTTTGGGGCCTCGTGATGCATATGGACCTGGTCAAGAAACCCAGTGTCAGGCTGTACTGGAGTGGGGACATCCTATAGCAGACCCCACTTTACAGTACGGCCATCACACGCTCCCGGTGGGCATTAAATTCTCACATTTCATCCCCATTTGCCAATAACTCTTGTGCAACACCTAAAGGGTTAACAACGTATGTAAAATCAGTTTTGAATACCTTGAGGGGTGTAGTTTCTTATATGGGGTCATTTTTGGGCGGTTTCTATTATGTAAGCCTCACAAAGTGACTTCAGACCTGAACTGGTCCCTAAAAATTGGGTTTTTGTAAATTTCAGAAAAATTTCAAGATTTGCTTCTAAACTTTTAAGCCTTGTAACATCCCCTAAAAATAAAATATCATTCTCAAAATAATTCAAACACGAAGTAGACATATGGGGAATGTAAAGTCATCATAATTTTTGGGGGTATTACTATGTATTACAGAAGTAGAGAAACTGAAACTTTAAAATTTGCTAATTTTTCCAAATTTTTGGTAAAGTAGGTATTTTTTTTGTGCAAAAAAAAATATTTTTTTTTTACTTCATTTTACCAGTATCATGAAGTACAATATGTGATGAAAAACAATCTCAGAATGGCCTGGATAAGTCAAAGCGTTTTAACGTTATCAGCACTTAAAGTGACACTGGTCAGATTTGCAAAAAATGGCCTGGTCCTTAAGGTGAAATAAGGATGTGTCCCTATGGGGTTAAAAAATTTAATTATTGTGTAAAACTTAAACAAATAAAAAGTATACATATTAGGTATCGCCGCGTCCGTAATAAATTGCTCTATAAAAATATCACATTACCTAACCCCTCAGGTGAATACCGTAAAAAAATAAAAATCTCATGCTGCAAAAATCATACCCTACCCAAGATAATCGCCCAAAACCTGAAAAAACGATGGCTCTCAGACTATAGAAAAAATAAAACATGATTTTTTTTGTTTCAAAAATGAAATCATTGTGTAAAACTTACATAAATAAAAGAAAATGTATACATATTAGGTATCGCCGCGTCCATGACAGCCTGGTCTATAAAAATACCACATGATCTAACCTGTTAGATGAATGTTGTAAATAACAAAAAATAAAAAAGGTGCCAGCTATTTCTTGTTACCTTGCCTCACAAAAAGTGTAATATAGAGCAACCAAAAATCATATGTACCCTAAAGTAGTACCAACAAAACTGCCACCCTATCCCATTTTTTCTAAAATGGGGTAACTTTTTTGGAGTTTCTACTCTAGAGGTGCATCAGGGGGGCTTCAAATGGGACATGGTGTCAAAAAAACAGTCTAGCAAAATCTGCCTTCCAAAAACCGTATGGCATTCCTTTCCTTCCTCGCCCTGCCGTGTGCCTGTACAGTGGTTTACGACCACATATGGGGTGTTTCTGTAAACTATAAAATCAGAGCCATAAATATTGAGTTTTCTTTGGCTGTTAACCCTTGCTTTGTAACTGGAAAAAAATTATTAAAATAGAAAATCTGCCAAAAAAGTGAAATTTTGAAATTGTATCTCTATTTTCCATTATTTCTCTTGGTAACCTAAAAGGTTGACAAAGTTTGTAAAATACGTTTTGAATACCTTGAGGAGTGTAGTTTCTACAATGGGGTCACTTTTTTGGAGTTTCTACTCTAGGGGTGCATCAGGGGGGCATCAAATGGGACATGGTGTCAAAAAACCAGTCCAGCAAAATCTGCCTTCCAAAAACCATATGGGGTGTTTCTGTAAACTACAAAATCAGAGCCATAAATATTGAGTTTTATTTGGCTGTTAACCCTTGCTTTGTAACTGGAAAAAAAATATTAAAATGGAAAATCTGCCAAAAAAGTGAATTATTGCTGCCCATTCATACCCCCGGTTTTGTATGTATATATGTGTATGTGTTTATAGATGTGCCCCAAGCATCTGTGGATATATACTGTACCTGCATCCACAAAATGCTGATTAAAGTCTTTAATATACCTGTTTTCACCAAATATTGATTGAGGCCTGCGATATACCTGCTTCCACAAAATACTGATTAAGGGGATTGATATATCTGTTTCCACCAAATATTGATTGACACCTGCGATATACTTGCTTCCACAAAATACTGATTATGGGGTTCAATATACCTGTTACCACCAAATATTGATTGAGGCATGCGATATACCTGCTTCTGCAAAATCCTGATTAAGGGGATTGCTGTACATGCTTTCACCAAATAATGATTGAGGCCTACAATATACCTACTTCCACAAAATACTGAATAAGGGGATTGATATATCTGTTTCCACCAAATATTTATTGAGGCCTGCGAGATACCTGCTTCCACAAAATACTGATTAAGGTGATACCTGCTTCCACAAAATACTGATTAAGGGGATTGATATATCTGCTTCCAGCAAATATTGATTAAAGGATGCAAGATACATGCTTCCACAAAATACTGATTAAGGGGTTTGATATACCTGCTTCCACCAAATAATGATTGATGGCTGCGATATTCCTGATTCAACAAAATACTGATTAAGGGGTTTGATATACCTGTTTCCACCAAATATTGATTGAGGCCTACGATATACCTGCATCCACAAAATACTGATTAAAGTCTTTAATATTCCTGTTTCCACCAAGTATTGATTGAGGACTGCGATATACCTGCTTCCACAAAATACTGATTAAGGGGATTGATATATCTGTTTTTACACCAAATATTGATTGACACCTGCGATATACTTGCTTCCACAAAATACTGATTAAGGGGTTCAATATACCTGTTTCCACCAAATATTGATTGAGGCCTACGATATGCCTGCTTTCACAAAATCCTGATTAAGGGGATTGATATACCTGCTTTCACCAAATAATGATTGAGAGCTATAATATACCTACTTCCACAAAATAATGATTAAGGGGTTCAATATATCTATTTCCACCAAATATTGATTGAGGCATGTGATATACCTGCTTCCACAAAATACTGATTAAATTATTTGATATACCTGTTTCCACCAAATATTGATTGAGGCCTGCGATATACCTGCTTCCACAAAATACTGATTAAAGGCTTTGATATACCTGTTTCCACCAAATTTTTATTGAGGCCTGCGATATACCTGCTTCCACAAAGTTCTGATTAAGGGGTTGGATATACATGTTTCCACCAAATATTGATTAAGGCCTGCTATATACCTGCTTCCGCAAAGTACTGATTAAGGGGTTGGATATACATGTTTCCACCAAATATTGATTGAGGCCTGTGATATATACCTGCTTCCACAACATCCTGATTAAGGGGATTGATATACCTGCTTTCACCAAATATTGATTAAAGACTGCGAGATACCTGCTTCCACCAAATAATGATTGAGGTCTACAATATACCTGCTTCCACAAAATACTGATTAAGCGGTTTGATATACCTGTTTCCACCAAATATTATTGAGGCCTCCGATATACCTGCTTCCACAAAATACAGATTAAGGGAATTGATATACCTGATTCCACCAAATATTGATTGAGGCCTGCGAGATACCTGCTTCACCAAAATACTGATTAAAGGCTTTGATATACCTGTTTTCACCAAATATTGATTGAGGCCTGTGATATACCTGCTTCCACAAAGTACTGATTAAGCGGTTCGATATACCTGTTTCCACCAAATATTGATTGAGGCCTGCGATATACCTGCTTCCACAAAATCCTGAATAAGGGGATTGATATACTAGCTTCCACCAAATATTGATTGAAGACTGCGAGATACCTGCTTTGACCAAGTAATGATTGAGGCCTACAATATACCTGCTTCCACAAAATACTGATTAAGGGGTTTGATATGCCTGCTTCCACCAAATAATGATTGAGAGCTGCAATATACCTACTTCCACAAAATACTGATTAAGGGATTTGATATACTTGTTTCCACCAAATATTGTTTGAGGCCTGCGATATACCTGCTTCCACATAATGCTGATTAATTGGATTGATATATCTGTTTCCACCAATTATTGATTAAGGCCTGCAATATACCTGCTTCCACAAAATACAGATTAAAGGGTTCAAAATACTTGTTTCCACCAAATATTGATTGAGGCCTGCGATATATCTGCTTCCACAAAATCCTCATTAAGGGGATTGATATACCTGCTTCCAATAGACTGTGATTGTCTATTGTTGCGACTTACATGATCAGATCACATTTTATGACCAATTTGTGCAGAAATCCATATAATTCCAAAGGGTTCACGTACTTTTTATTGCAACTGTACTTGCTTCCACCAAATAATGATTGAGGCCTACAATATACCTGCTTCCACAAAATCCTCATTAAGGGGATTGATATACCTGCTTCCAACAAATATTGATTGAAGATGCGAGATACCTGCTTCCACAAAATACTGATTAAAGGGATTGATATACAGTTGCAAAAAAAAATATGTGAACCCTTTGGAATGATATGGATTTCTACACAAATTGGTCATAAAATGTGATCTGATCTTCATCTAAGTCACAACAATAGACAATCACCATCTGCTTAAACTAATAACACACAAAGAGTTAAATGTTACCATGTTTTTATTGAACACACCATGTAAACATTCACAGTGCAGGTGGAAAAAGTATGTGAGTCCTTGGATTTAATAACTGGTTGAACCTCCTTTGGCAGCAATAACTTCAACCAAATGTTTCCTGTAGTTGCAGATCAGACGTGCACAACGGTCAGGAGTAATTCTCGACCATTTTTCTTTAAAGAACTGTTTCAGCTCAGCAATATTCTTGGGATGTCTGGTGTGAATCGCTTTCTTGAGGTCATGCCAGAGCATCTCAATCGGGTTGAGGTCAGGACTCTGACTGGGCTATTCCAGAAGGCATATTTTCTTCTGTTTAAGCCATTCTGTTGTTGATTTACTTCTATGCTTTAGGTCGTTGTCCTCTTGCAACACCCATCTTCTGTTGAGCTTTAGCTGGTGGACAGATGGTGTTAAGTTCTCCTGCAAAATGTCTTAATAAACTTGGGAATTCATTTTTCCTTCGATGATACGATCCGTCCAGGCCCTGACGCAGCAAAGCAGCCCCAAACCATGATGCCCCCACCAACATACTTCACAGTTGGGATGAGGTTTTGATGTTGGTGTGCTGTGCCTCTTTTTCTCCACACAACTTAACTTTGGTTTCATCTGTCCACAGATTATTTTGCCAGTACTGCTGTGGAACATCCAGGTACTCTTGTGCAAACTGTAAACGTGCAACAATGGGTTTTTTTGGACAGCAGTGGCTTCCTCTGTGGTATCCTCCCATGAAATTCATTCTTGTTTAGTGTTTTACGTATTGTATATTCTCTAACATGGATGTTAGCATATGCCAGAGACTTTTGTAAGTCTTTAGCTGACACTCTAGGATTCTTATTCACCTCATTGAGCAGTCTGCGCTGTGCTCTTGCAGTCATCTTTACAGGACGGCCACTCCTAGGGAGAGGTGCAGCAGTGCTGAACTTTCTCCATTTATAGACAATTTGTCTTACCATGGACTGATGAACAGCAAGGCTTTTGGAGATACTTTTAAAACCCTTTCCAGCTTAAACATAGGTCTTCTGAGAGTTCTTTTGTGCAAGGCATCATTCACATCAGGCAATGCTTCTTGTGAAAAGCAAACCCAGAACTGGTGTGTGTTTTTTATAGGGCAGGGTAGCTGTGCCTGTAACCAACACCTCCAATCGAATCTCATTAATTGGACTCCAGTTGGCTGACTCCTCACTCCAATTAGCTCTTGGAGATGCCAATAGTCTAGGGGTTCACATACTTTTGCCACCTGCACTGTGAATGTTTACATGGTGTGTTCAATAAAAACATGGTAACATTTAATTATTTGTGTGTTATTAGTTTAAGCAGACTGTGATTGTCTATTGTTGCGACTTACATGATCAGATCACATTTTATGACCAATTTGTGCAGAAATCCATATCATTCCAAAGGGTTCACGTACTTTTTATTGCAACTGTACATGCTTCCACCAAATAATGATTGAGGCCTACAATATACCTGCTTCCACAAAATATTTATTAAGGGGTTTGATATACCTGCTTCCACCAAATATTGATTGAGGCCCGCGCTATACCTGCCTCCACAAAATACTGATTAAGGGGATTGATATACCTGCTTCCACAAAATACTGATTGAGGCCTGCTATATACCTGCTTCCACAAAATACTGATTAAGGGGTTTGATAAACCTGTTTCCACCAAATATTGATTGAGGCCTGTGATATACCTGCTTCCACAAATACTGCTCTTCTCTAGGGACTTAGGCACAGGAGTCAGAGGAATTATTTTCCCATCTATTCCCAAACCTTACCAATGCGCAGCAATTCTTGACATTGGATCAGAAAGAGGAGGTAGCAACGGCTGCAACCCAGCGGTCTGACAACATTACCCAGTTCAGCCCAAGGAGGGAGGTCCCTGCTTTTTCCGCCTACTCAAAGATCTCAAATGTCAGTGGTGGTGAAGGTGACGATGATGGACATCACGTGGGTGCCCACAAGAGAGGAAGAGGAGGGGAGTTCAGAGGGAGAGACGGAGCAGCAGAGCGGGAAGAGAAAGAGGAAAAGCAGGCAGAGCTCACAGGGCACAGCAAGCAAAAAGAAGACTGCTAATGTATCTGGAGCGAGCCATCCACCATGCACGGTCACTTCTAGCGCTCCCAGGATGCCAGAACATGGCTCCGCAGCTGCTGACAATAGTGTTGCCATCTGCAGTTTGTGCTGTCAATGCATAAGTTGTGGTAAGCCCAACACTCACCTAGGGACGACGGCCTTAAGAAGGCACCTGGTCTCCTATCACAGAGCCCAGTGGGAGCAACACCGTCAGAACCCACAAAGCCACACTCCTGGCACTCCACATCCTGCCTCTTTTCCTTCTCCTCTTACCTCCCATTTGTCCTCCACTCCACCTTCCACCATGCCACCATCCTGTTCATCTGACGGAAGGCAGGCTTCCGTGGACCAAATATTCCAGCGTAAAAAGTTGATGATGCCGGATAACACTCTTGCACAAAGCCTGACCGCTGACTTGTCAGAACTGTTAGCCCACCAACTACTGCCATATAAACTGGTGGACTTGGAGGCCTTTGGAACACAGCAATGGAAGGTCCCAGGAAGGAAATATTTCTCCCAGAAAGGCATCCCATAGCTATATGGCCACATTCAGCAGTAAGTGAATGTATCTGTGACACACATCTAGCAAACACAGGCAGGGAAGGTACATAACTTTTACTGCCCACTGGATGAACCTTCTGACGACCATCAAGCATGTTACCCGTGGCTCCCGTGTGGATTTGGTGCTACTGCCACAGAGTCATACCGGTCCTGCACTGCTTTCAGCTCTGTGGTCACAAGCCTATCAGTGGCTAATCCCGCTCAATTTGAGAGTTGGTAAAGTGGTGTGCGACAACGGTGCCCATCTGCTAGGCGCACTGAAAGAGGGCAAAATGACACACGTGCTGTGCATGGCACACGTCCTGAACTTAGTCGTGTGACTCGTTGACAAATACCCTGGGGTCCAGGACATCTTGCGGCAGGCCCGGAAAATCTCTGGCCATTTTAGAAGATCTTACATGGCCATGGCTCCCTTTGCTGACTTTTAACGGCGACAGCACCTGCCAGTCAGACATCTGAGTGGTGAAAGCCTGACACGCTGGAACTCTTCCAGCAGCAACATGCCATTAACAACTACCTTTACAAACTCTGCAGCACGAAAGGTTCTGGGGAGCTTGGTTTATTTTCACCACGCCAGTGGCTTCTCATGCGCGACGCATGCAGACTTCTGCGGCCATTTGATGAGATCACCAAACTGGTCAGTCGCAGCCAGGGCACCATCAGTGTAATCGTACCTTACGCCTTCTTTCTAGAGCGTGCATTGCATTGTGTCATTGATCAAGCCTTTGAGGAGCAGGAGCTGGAAGATGAGTAAGTTGCAATGCTGAATGAATTCCCGGGGGAACTACTCCATCTGAGACAAGTCAGCAGGAGTCTGAAGAGGAGTCAGAGGAGGATGGTGCCTAGGGGAGGAGGAGGAGCAAGAAGAGCAGGCGTTGAAAGGGACTTTAAACTTTTTGGGGATCCCTGGTGTTGTCCGAAGGTGACCGAGGACGACATTCTCCTGGGTAATGATCAGGAGCCAGGGCGCTCCACCGCTTCCAATTTAGTGCAAATAGGGGCCTTCATGCTACAGTGTTTAAAGAGGGACCCCATAATAAAAAGCATAAAGGGCAAGGACCAGTACTGGTTGGCAACGTACTTAGACCCTCGGTACAAACAGAAAATGGCAGACATGTTACCAACATCACAGAGGGCTGGCAGAATGCAGCATTTCCAGGCCTTGCTGCGAGAGATGCTGCATTCTGCTTTTGCGGACGCTGACAGAGGAATTTCCACCCACAGCAAAACATTTGCGGGTACTGGCAAGAAGAGGGCGGTTTGAAGATGTGTTGGTCACTTCGGATAGGAGATCATTGTTGCAGCCAGCGCATCAACAGCCGCCTTCCGGATCCAGCCTCAGGGAACGCCTAAACGGACAGGTGTCCGACTACATCAGGTTAACGGCCGATGTGGATGCTCTGAGAAGCCAGGATATCCTGAACTACTGGGTGTGTAGGCTTGACCCGTGGCCAGAGCTGGCTCAATTTGCCATGGAACTCTTGGCTTTCCCCTCGTCGAGTGTCCTGTGCGAAAGGACGATTAGAGCAGCAGGAGGGATCGTGACCAATAAGCGCAGTCGAGCTAGCTCACGATACTTCACATTTAAAAAAATTAATAAGGCATGGATCTCTGAGAAATTCAACACCTGTGACGACCATGTGTAATTGATTTTCCTCATGTCAGCCCACACATATCCACCACCACCCAGAACAAAGAATTGTCCTTGTCTTATGTATATACAGCGGCATAAAAGGCCTTTTCTGTCAGGTGAATGCCTAATTTTTGGGGCCTCTACTCCAATGGCCTACAGTAAAATTTGTATTCAGTCACCGCCTAATGTACCTCCAGCCACATCATCAAAAGTTCTTTTCTGTCAGGTGAATGCCTAATTTTTGGGGCCTGTACTGGTCTACAGTAAAATTTTTAGCCAGTGACCGCCTTATGTACCTCCAACCACATCATCAAAAGTTCTTTTCTGTCAGGTGAATGCCTAATTTTTGGGGCCTGTACTGGTCTACAGTAAAATTTTTAGCCAGTGACCGCCTAATGTACCGTACCTCCAGCCACGTCATCAAAAGTTCTTTTCTGTCAGGTGAATGCCTAATTTTTGGGCCTGTACTGGCCTACAGTAACATTTTTAGCCAGTGACCGCCTTATGTACCTCCAACCACATCATCAAAAGTTCTTTTCTGTCAGGTGAATGCCTAATTTTTGGGGCCTGTGCTACACTGGCCTTCAGTAAAATGTTTATCTAGTAACTGCCTAATATACCTTTAGCCACATCTTCACAAGTTCTTTTCTGTCAGATGAATGCCTTATTTTTGGGGCCTGTGATATGGTTCTGATTCTGACCCAATAGTCAGGAAAGGGTTGATGTACTGCTCCGAATGGTATAAAATGATTGGCATACGTACGCCTCGAGAGAGATCACACACAGACTGTCACAGAGAAGTCAATGCTATGATGTCCTGTTTATTATTCAGATACATGATTTCTTATAGCAGAAAAAAGAGGAACTTTATGACTCGGCTAATTTGATGATCTAATTGTCACATTACTAAGTCCCATGATAACGTATCACATTATCACTCCATACTTTAGCAAAAGTCAGCATTATGTCAGCAATTTCAATATCATAAAGTGATTAGTAAGGGATTATTAAGGGAGCTGGCTGCTACTTCAGGGGCCATTTTGTTAAGCAAACTGTTAGATATAATACAAGCAAGTATACATTTGATACTAGATATATGATTCCACAACAGTCCCCCCTTGTAGACTTGATTGTAGACTTTCCCTAAACCTAGCGAATCCCCTGGCATACCATTCGTATCCTCTTCACCCACAGTGGCGACAACTTATCCCTTGTGAATAAGTTCCCGATTGAGCGGACTTCTGGTAATACCCTGGGATTCATTTGTCCCTAATTCTCATCATCTCTTGGATCTTCAGGCCTGGGTAGAGGAGCTTCATCAGCGGGAGTTGGAGAAGGCGGGGGTGTCGGGAATGCAGGGATCACATCCACATCTATTGCGGTGCTAGCCATTTGTTCATAGAGAAGTAGTATGGTTTCCTCAGCAGGCTTCTTTCTGTTGGTGATGCGGTTAATGCAGGAAACAACAACTTTGATAAATATGTAGATTACCATCAATATTAGGGCTATCTGTAATATTCCCTGAATTTATTCCCATCGTCCATCCACTAATTCCCTTGAACCAGTTACTGGGATTAAGGAATGAGAAAGTGTCAGACCACCATGTTGACTCATCTGCACTGTGAGCCTCTAGCCATTCATCACGTATCTCACTCATCTTTTCCAAACCAGCTTTTACCTGTAGATTACCTTGTGGATCGATATAATGGCAGCATGCAGTACCTACTACCTGACACATACCTCCATCCTTTGCAGTCAAATAGTCTAATACTAAAGTGTGTTGATTAGTGACTATGATGAGCTGATTCTGGACAACATTAGATGTATTCATCAGTTTCATAATTTCCCAAATCTGATCATCCAAGTAGTCGGTAGCCATTACTAGTTTGTCATATGTTTGTGTAAGCATAGGATAGATTAATAGAGTACTAAAGAACTTGTTGGCACCACTCATTTCTACAAGATGGGGTTTTCCATTTGGTCTAGGAATGTTATCTGCTGCTCTTTTATATAAGGTGTGTTTGGGGATAGCATTGACATTTAATTTTCCATGAGGCAGTGTAAAAGTGTGAGCCTAGCAATTGTACATAAACCTTTGAAATCCGAAGGGAGCCATTTATATGCCCTGTGTCCACATACTAGGTATATATTTTTTGGGACCGAAACCACTGTACTATTGAACAAACGAGTGATTAAGTGGGCTAATTTGATACCTTCTGCTAGTTTTTGAACCCTTTTCTTGACCCTTTTCTTCTTTTCTTGACCCTCTGTGGTTTTACTAGTTATCCCTATTGTCAAGTCCCTTACACTGCGCCGGGCGCAGGCTAGATCACCACTTGCTTCAGCATATATACCAATGCACTGTACGTACTGTCTGGGTTGGAATCATTACAGCCTGATCTGTTATGGGAACTGAAAACCATACCATGGGTTTGTACCTGTAGGCAGTAACAGTGGGTCCAATTTGGGAAGCAGGATACATTGCTCCACATATAGTCATTCCAGGGCATATTGCTATTCTGAGCTGAGGGTCCTGTTCTGTTTATCATTAGCCATGGGGACCCATCCCATGCTACTACTATTAGGGAAGCTTTTCTGTTGCCATTTTTGGTATTAACCTTATTTATGCTAGAAAGGAAAACAGCTGATCCTGCCAAATCTTTTATCTCTTGGAAGGTTAGGGGCACAGCTAAATAAGGCATAGCTCTAGCATTTACTGGGCCATGTGTACATATCCAACAATCTTTTAGCGAAGAGGTGGTGGTGTCAGAATCACCTTCCTTCAGGCTTTTATACAACACTTGATGATGTTTGACAAACTTATTGTCCCACCCGTCATCATCCATTTCTGCCGGGGGAGGAATGTATGCACTGGTGAGTGTCACCAGTGCTAGCAGATAAATGAAAATCATTTTGTTATTTCTGAATCTGGCGGGTTCCTTATCCTTTTGCAGTGAGAGGCGTGGATCCAGGTGGATCTCCCTTCGAGCTTTACAGAAGTTGGAGTGGTCAGTAGTACTTGGTAAGGCCCCTCGAAGCGTGGTTCTAGGGTACTTCTGACGTGTTTCTTGACCACTACCCACTCTCCTGGTTTCAGAGTGTGGCTGCCTTCTAGGGAGTCAGGATCTGGAATGGAAGAAAAGACTTGCACATGGATGTTAGACAACTGTTTGCTCAAAGCTATCACATACTTTGCAACAGATTCATAATGCATTTGCAACTGTTGAGGGAAGTACAGCCCCATCCGGGGTCCCGACCCAAACAATATCTCATGTGGAGTCAGCTTATGGGGAGGTTTGGGAGTGTGTCTGACTGCAAAGAGTGCTATTGGTAAACACTGAACCCAATTGAACCCTGTCTCCCTAGTCATTTTCAGCATTTTTGACTTTAATACCCCATTCAGTCTCTCGACTTTGCCGCTACTTTGGGGTCTGTAAGGGGTGTGGAATGCCAGGTGTGACCCTACCATCTTCCAGACCTCTTGGGTTAGGTTAGCAGTGAATGCTGGGCCCTGATCACTCTCAATGACCTCAGGTACCCCGTACCTACAGACAGTTTCCTGTATCAATTTTTTAGCAGTAGTTGTTGCTGTCTGATTCCTGACGGGGTAGGCTTCTGGCCACCCAGAGAACATGTCTACCACTACTAACACGTATTGAAACCCTTGGCACATTGGCATCTGGATATGATCAATCTGGATCCTCTGGAAGGGGTATAAGGCTTTTGGGAGACATTTTTTGGGCGTGGGCTCAGTCCTACCTGGATTGCATTGGGCACAGATTAAACATGACTGGACATATTTCACTAGTACAGGAGTGATTCCTGGGGCTACCCATATTTTATCGATGAGTTCTTTCATTATTGTCTTAGATTGATGAGTGGGCCCATGGGCCACAGAGGCTATTACAGGATAGAGTGCTCTAGGCAAGCACACTTTCTTCCCTTGTGTCCAAAGTCCGGATTCTTCTTCCAGGGCTGACTCCTTTAGCCAGGTTTCCTTTTCTGAGCGGGTGGCTTGCTTCTGCATCTGTTTCAGTAGATCCCATGATATTTCTTGTTGCTTGACATCCGGTTGTGCTAACATGATTTTATCTGGCTGTGCTCTTTCCTCTTCCATTGCTGCCTGTTTGGCTGCTTGGTCAGCCAATGCATTTCCTTTGGCTTCTGGTGTGTCAGCACGGGTATGTGCCTTTACTTTGATTACTGCTACTTTGGTGGGCAGGAGTACTGCAGTCATCAAAGCCTCCACTGCTAAAGCATGTTTAATTGGGGTTCCTGCTGCTGTAATGTAATCTCTGGCCTTCCATATTATTCCGAAATCATGAACTACTCCAAAAGCATATCTGGAGTCTGTGTAGATGTTAGCAGTGGAGTCTTTTGCTATGAGGCAGGCCTCAGTAAGGGCTATGAGTTCAGCCTCTTGTGCTGACTGGTCTGGGCGCAATTGCCTTGCACACAGTACTTCATACTCACTAGTAACTGCCATGCCTGTATGGAATTTCCCTTTGTCATCGGCATACCTTGAACCGTCTACAAAGAGTGTCCAGTGTGGGTTTTGCAAAGGAGTATCCTGTATTGATGGTGGAGTTCCTACTTCAGCTTCCATCATTGTAATGCAATCATGTTCTTGTTCCTTGTAAAGAGAGTCGGTTGAGGCCCATAGTTCTTCTTCCTGAAGATCTTCTTCAGCACGTAGATCAATAAAATCTTCAGAATCTCCATCTGCAGCACACTCCCCCCTTGGGAGAGGAAGGAGCGCAGCAGGATTGAGGATGTGGCATCTCTGGATGGTGACATTATCTGGCAGAAGCAGACTACACTGGAGCCTGAGGTGGCGTTGTGCAGTGAGGTGTTTAGGTTGTGTTTGTTGCAGGATAGCTGAGATGTCATGGGGAGCCATGATGGTGAGTGGGTGTCCCAGGACGATGTCAGCGGTAGCGTTCAGGAGAGAACTAGCAGCATGAACGGCCCTGACACAGGAAGGGGTGGCTCTGGCTACAGGGTCTAGACGTTTTGAGAAGTAGCCTAGAGGTCTACTACGACCCCCATGGCTCTGGGTGAGAACTCCAGTGGCATGACCCTGACGTTCCATGACATAAAGGCGAAAGGGAAGCTGATAGTTAGGGATGCCAAGAGCTGGGGCAGTGACAATGATTTGTTTGAGAGATTGGAATGCTTTTATGGCTTCTGCAGTCATTTGGAAAGGGACAGTAGCAATACGGGGTATGCAATCAAACAGTGGCTGCATCAGAACGGATGCATCAGGGATCCATGGTCTACAGTATGAAATGAGTCCCAGAAAGGTTTGCAGTTGGTGAGGGGTATCTGGCAGTGGGATGTCTGAGACTGCTTTCTTTCTGGCATCCGTAAGATGCTTACTGCCTTGTGAGATGCAGTGACCTAGGAAAACAACTTTTGGAAGACACAACTGTAATTTAGAACGTGAGACTCTGCACCCAGCATCCGCCAGGTAGGCAAGAAGTGAGGCAGATGAGTTCAGGCAGACGGGGTGTGAGTCAGCACAGAGGAGTAAATCATCGACATATTGTAAGAGTTCCACCTCTGGGTGATCTGCTTGCCATGGTTGTAAGATGGATGCCATTGCTTTGCTAAAGCAGGAAGGACTATTATGAGCTCCTTGAGGCAACACCGTCCAGGTGTATTGTTTTCCATCATGTGTAAAAGCAAAGAGAAATTGGAAGTCTTCATGTAATGGGACAGGAAAAAAAGGCATTTGCTAGGTCAATGACAGTAAAGATAGCAGCCACAGGAGGAATGCTAGCAAGCAAAGTGTGGGGATTTGGTACAATGGGGGTTTCAAAGACCGTAGCCTCATTAATTGCTCTGAGGTCTTGTACCATGCGATATACAGGAGGCTGTCCCTTCACACTCTTCTTTTTAATTGGGTATAAGGGAGTGTTACATGGTGAGGTGGTAATTTTAATAGCTCCATTTGCAAGAAGAGCCTGTATCTGGAGGGTGATAGCATCTCTCTGGGAAATGGAGAGAGGGTATTGTGCTTTATATGGCAGTAAGTTAAAGTTAGGATTCTTCAAGGTTACAGTGACTGGCGGGACTTTGAGACGCCCAATGTCTTGGGGACCTTTGGTCCAAAGGGTATCAGGGATGAGGTGCAAAATGCTTTGCAGCGAATCCCCTTGTTCATGTGATTCAAGTGACTGGGATTTTAATGCCATTAGGAGGCAGGTTTCTTCAGGACTCAATGCCGTACCTAAAACAACTGTACCATTTTCCTTGAACTGGATGTTGGCCCGTATTTTCTGAAGAAAATCTGAGCCTAATAGGTTATAAGGACATGTCTGGCTTACAACAAATTGTGACATTACTCCAGTGGGCAGATGTAACTGTGGAGATTGGCTTTGGGACTTAGTGGAGGGAGTAATCAAGAGAGGCTTAGTAACAGGGTTGTGCTGGGTGACCCCTTCTAAACCAGAGCAGGGTAAATGCATATCTGTGAGCCAGGAAGGGAGTATGGCGGTCTCACATAACACACTGCGGGCTGCACCAGTGTCTACAAGGAATGAGAGTTCCTTCCCTGCCACATCGAGGGTGATTCGAGGGGCGGGGCCTGCAGGAGGGGCAGAGACTGCCATACACGGGGTGTCCCCTCCCAGCAACACTGGTTTGCCAACGTCCTAGTGGGATGGAGCTGGCCATGGAGGAGGAGTTCCTCTTTGGCTCTGATCTGCTGGCCACAGATGTTTGAAGCGACAGTTTCTCTTAATGTGCCCTGGTTTGCCGCACCCATAACAGACACGGGGCGGGGGTCTTTCCTCTCTTTCTTCTCCCGTCATGACTGCCATGACTGATATGCGGGATTTCTTTGTGCTACTCTCCAGCCCTTTTGCAACTTGTTCTAAGACTTCTAATGTTAATGATTTCCATTCTGGGCGACAGGTTACAAGAGCTTTGTTCAGATCTGGCCTAAGGCCATCTACAAATGACCGTGCTAGGAGTCTTAAGTGCACAGGTTCATTTGGACTGAATCCCATATCTTTATAGTTTTGTTTAACTCTTTGTACAAACTTTTCTACTGACTCTGCTTTATCCTGTACCATGTCCTGCAGGGTCGTGGACTGCTCTGCTAGTCTGTCTTTCGCCCACTTATATAATTGCTGAATGAAATCACGGCCAGATTTTGAATCACGAGTGTCATAATTTGCTCCAGGGAGTTCTGGTTGGCGTATGTGATCCATTATAAGTGAAGAAAATTCACCAGTTTTATTTTGTACAATACTTTGCAAGTCTGACCAAGTACACCCGTAGGTTTGATATACTTGTGCCAATTTTCTGTAAAAGGGCATAGGGTGTGTATCTGGGTCAGGCATGAGGTTCACTATGGTGAACAACTGCTGGGGGGTAAAGGACACATACTTAGGTGGCCCGACTGGGCGAGTGTTCAAGTATATTTCCCTTAAGGCTTCAAGATTTCCTTGTCCTATGTTATGGATCTCTCTTTGCAGCTCTGTAATTTGGTTTTGAAAAGACTCATTCATTGCTCTTGCTGCACCCTGCTGGCTACTTAGGGTAATATCAGAAAATCGTCCAAGGTGCGGTGGGGGGCTGCGATATCCCGGGGTTTGTGCTGCAGCACCAGGTGCATAGTCCACTGTCTGCTGTGAGTCTTCCCCTGCATCTTCCTTTTGTTTCTCCCCATCCTCATCTTCCTGATCTACAGCACCACTACCTCCTACCATTATATGAGCTGGAGCTATGGGCTGACTGGGTAGCATGTAGGTGCCGTCAGGATTTACAAGTGGGTATATAGAAGTGACTTGTGGCATGACAGAAAGAGCAGGGTTTGGGGAGATTACAAGTCCAGCCTTGGGCGTTGGCTGAGGACAAGATGGCGTCATTGCTGGGACTGGTGAGACGTGCTGGGGGGCTAAAAGAGCATGATTATGTGGGCGTGGAGCACCACAGGCTAAGCACGTATCACGGGGGGCAGGGTTCTGCTGACCACAATGTGTACAAGTCCAACTTCCCCTTTTTCTTTCAGCTGCGCCATTATAGGGCGGTGGCTGTTCCTGTACTAAGACTGGGCCAGGCCGATAGTAATGGAGTCCTGATTTTTCATCAAACATTGCTTCTCCTTTTGTCTGTTCAAATTCTTTGCTACAGTCCAGCCATACCCTAACTGTATCTATCAACTTATCATCATTCAATTTGCCTCTCTTCTCAGTCAACAATGTCTGCCATATAGCAGAACACAATACACCTCCTTTTGCAATACCATAACTCTTTTCTAACTTGCTTAGTCCTTTGACATAACCTTTTCCTCTTCGGTCCGCCACGTACTGTTCAGGTGAACAATAGCCCTTCGGGACACTATTTCGGTTACCCATTTTTTTCAAAACACCACGTTCTGGAGCCTTCAACACGTTCTGGAGCCTTCACTTACTGTCTCTGATAGTCGGATTAGCACAGACACTGACAAACAAACACCTTGAGCTTGAGATTAACACACCACTGGGTTATCAGCAAGCTGTCTCCTTCCCTTCTACTATTTCTTGGGGTCACACACCAGGGTTACCCCTCAATGTAGGCACTTTAGGAGACTTCTATTGTTCTGTCAGTCTATGCCTCTCCTTTCTCCCAGAGACCAGAGAAACCAACCATACACAAAAAAATAATAAAACACAATACATCAAGCTTATCAATACAATGGGGTTCTTACTTTCATGCCCCTGAGGATGCCTCACTGTTGGTGCACCCCTCCCTAGAACATATAGGGATAGACTAAGCCAAGGGACACAGAATAGGTAAGATGAATATATTTTCTCACCTCTTATTACGGGCCGCGGTCCCGGTGTCCGTTGGCTTGTCTCTCTGGGTCCAGTCTCTGGGGGTACGCCAGCAGGAGGTCCAATCCTCAGGCCCCACGTCGTTTGGCGCCAACTGATATGGTTCTGATTCTGACCCAATAGTCAGGAAAGGGTTGATGTACTGCTCCGAATGGTATAAAATGATTGGCATACGTACGCCTCGAGAGAGATCACACACAGACTGTCACAGAGAAGTCAATGCTATGATGTCCTGTTTATTATTCAGATACATGATTTCTTATAGCAGAAAAAAGAGGAACTTTATGACTCGGCTAATTTGATGATCTAATTGTCACATTACTAAGTCCCATGATAACGTATCACATTATCACTCCATACTTTAGCAAAAGTCAGCATTATGTCAGCAATTTCAATATCATAAAGTGATTAGTAAGGGATTATTAAGGGAGCTGGCTGCTACTTCAGGGGCCATTTTGTTAAGCAAACTGTTAGATATAATACAAGCAAGTATACATTTGATACTAGATATATGATTCCACAACACCTGTACCCCCATGTCCTAAAATAAAAAATTTCTAGGCTCCAGCAGGGCACATTTTTGGGAGCATAAAAATGGCCCTGATTAAAATACATATTTTTTGTGGGAATCTTTGTAAATGACCCCCCTCTGGTATGTCACTGTCCATGTTGTGGGACTATTTGTGCACTTCTAGTAAGTATTTGTTGGCTGCAAATATGACCTGAAGGTTTTTTGGGTTGGCCTGCCATTAAAGTCAATGGGGCCCACCACGAACGCGCGGTTTGTGAACTGTCCTGGCTGATGGTCATCCATTACTACTTACCATCCCTTCCGGAGAGCAGCAACACATTATGACACCTCAACAGTGACCCGGCCACTGCATCTCCTCTCTGGACATCTTTACATCCACAACAGAAGCAGTGCAGCGTGTTGCTCCCACTTTTCCTCCATCCTATCATATGTGTAAAGTGAAGCATTAGAACTGATGAGCCTGGACGAAGGTAGCTACAAAGCCAATAGTTTGTTAAAGTGCTTCAAGCAAAAAGCAATCCACTGGTTGTCTCCCTGCCAACTCCAACTAGGCAAGGTGGTCAGTGACCATGGAAGCAACAGCATGAATGTGTTGCATGTGGGGGAAATAACACATGCTCCTTGCATGATGTACGTGATGAATTTAGTGGTGCAATGCTTTTCGAAAAAGTAATGTGGATTGCAGAGGGTGCTGGCCATATCCAGGAGAATGCTCTCACATTTTAGCCATTAATTTGTGGCAAGAAACTCCTGGACTTGGAGAGCGAGAATGGACTGCCATTAAAGTGCTTAATCCATGATGTTCCAACTTCATATGCTAGAGTGTATGTACAGTGAATTAATGGCAGTGGTAGCTAAATATTTGTAGTACAATTGTCCCAGCAGCCATTGATTAATCTTTAGGATTTCATTATTGTATTACTTCATACAGAAAGTACAGGAGTCTTTTCGGCCCATTCTAGCTTTTTTTAACCGAAGACGGTTTTTTAACCGAAGACTTTTTCAAGTCATAGCTAGAGCTTCCTAGCCAAGCACTCACTTATATGACATGGACAAAGGTTATCCTTATGTACTGTACACACACATAATATCGCTTATAAACAAGGCAGTTTAATTTATTTTCTTTAGTCCATTAGAGGTATTCCTTCACATATACCCCCCACAGAGGTTCCAAAATATTTACTGATGACATTGTAAAAAAAAGTATAGTGTGTTTTTCACTGAATTTGCTTTCCTATAAAAGGAAAAAAAAGTGCCACTGCAAAACAACTCACTGTACGACAACAGGACTCTTTTAGCATATGCATGGTGCTTTTAGTGCTTTCGGCCCTAAATATATATTCTACTATAGGACTAATGAATGAAGAGTATTCACCTCTGAGGCATTAGTGGCATGGGAAAATAATGGGGTCTCGACTCTCAAAGTGAAGGGAGTGCAGCCACCCTTCGTTCACTCTAAAATAGACAAGAGCTGACTAGGCTATTTCTGGCAGTCCTATAGTGTTGAATTGAGAGGTGACATTGGCTAAACGTGGCCAGATTGTTCTCAATTCACAACTATGGGACTTCCAAAAAGAACTGAGTGTCTCTGCTCAGCTATTTTCAGAAGTACCATAGCGGTGAAAAAAGAGCAAGCCACACATGCATTGTGTGCTCTCCTTCACTGTTTGGGGGCCCCATTCTGGAGATAGGAGCAGGTTCCAAAGGTGGGACCCTCACCTATCTGACATTGACTTAATATCCTAGCGACATGCCATCAATGTTCCAGATGGGAATACCCCCTTAAGTACCAGTATATACCATAAGTTGATCATGTTCACATAGGCCAGCTTCATAAAAACTATGGTCTTTGTGATGGGCACATTTTCTGGACTGAGCCCAGCTTGACTGACACAAACCTACTACAGCTTTTCCATGGATCTACTGTACTGTGCAAACAGCAGCATTTGAGAAGAGGACTGTAGGCCCTCAGTCAGGCTGGAGCTCACAGCTTCATTGATTACTATGATGCAGCAAGTTTGGCTCAGGCCCATTATGTAAAACATATATCTAATCTACATACTAAATTCAGCTATAGAATCCATGCGTTTACCCAAGTGCCTGTGAAGTCTCTGATAAAATAATTAGTTACACATCTACTTCCTACCATAATACAGATTTCACCCACATCTTTATTTTCTTGTAACACAAATGACTTAGTACTGTTTTATTCATATTGTCTAATTTAGATCAACTGCAATGTTAATTTCACATGATGCAAACATTCTTAACTTGGCTGTGTGTAACAGACAAGGAACACGAGTGTCACCAAGGTGGCACTGCCTAAATTACTGGGAAAATGCATGTTTTCTAATCACATATTGATATTCCACATATGACAGATCGCGCTGCCTGCACTGACCACAGTGTATCATATTCTGCACATGTACTCTACATTTGGGATTGCTTCTCAGGAAACACTACATTGATCTCCAGGTTTTCGCTGTAACTGAAGATTGGGTTTAGGTTACAGAGTAAATGAATATTTACTATCAGGTTTTCCCCAAAGACAAATATTTAAACTCAATGGGACACAAACATTCTCCATAATGTAAAACATCACCTTCAATAATTTATTATTCACCTTCAGTATATAACTCAAAACTGAAGCCAAAAAACATTATTATTCTCAGTGGGGCTTCCAGCCTTCTTTGGAGTCTTCTTCATTTTTTTCATCCAGACTATTTTGCCAATAGATCTATTCCTAATGATTTTTTTCCCCCATGACAAAAGCAGGAATAAGTTTATATATATGAGAAGTATCACTAAATAGTAAGTTGATGTGGGAATGATAACTTCCAGCTAGAGATGAATGCATTGATTTGTCTCATCAGCAAGAGGTCTACACCTGTGAGGGGCTGTCCCCTCAGATGAAGAAGTGCCAACCTGGTTCTTGATTGGCAGGGACAGACATTTTGCCCGGCCCTGACAATTTTGCGTCTGCGCTGCTACTCCAAGTAGCATCACAAGCACAGAGGCTCTGCTTCTGGAGCAGTGACTGTTTATGTGCTGCCACCCAGTCACTGATCCAGTAGTGGATGCAGAGCTTCTTGCACTGCAAGCTTCTGTGAAATATCTGGCTCTGTCAATCAAGCAGGTGGGCACTTTTTTTACTTGTGGGGACAGCCCCTCTAACAAGTGTAGAACTCTTGGTCATGAAGTGAATTGGCTAGAATTGATTCGTTCATCCCTACTTCCAACCAGGTTTTTTCTTATCAAATTGCAGCAGAATTCAAGTTGTCATCGACTTTGTATTGGAGATACAGTATGTTTCATGGATATGGACTATGAGGAGCATGTAGGCCTATCTACTACTTTTGTTCTTGTGAGAGATTTTTCCACACTAGTCATTCCCCAGAACACCCCACTGATCAGCTCTTCTGTTTTGCTGCAGTAACCAGCTCCATGCTCAGCTAAGCTAAGGTAGAAGTGTATGTATTATATTCAACTTATAGCATAAAACATGTTGATTTTTTGAATTTAATGGTAGAAAAGCTCCATCTACTAGAATTACATTTATGTGACTTTTATGTTAGACTAATAGGGTTTCTAGGGTCCTTTAGAGCAGTGTTCCTCAACTCCAGGCCTTAGGGCCCACCTGCTGATCACGATTTGAGAACAGTGATGTAGCGTTGGGGGGGCTGGGGGGCCGTTACCCCAGGCGCCAATTTGCAGGGGGCGCCAGGCAACAGGCATTTCACGGAGAGCCACGGGAGCCTATGGCTCCCGTCTCCTCCGTTCTGCCTCATAGGCTTCAGGCCAGGCCTGAAGCCTATGAGGCAGTAGAACGGCGCAGGAGATCACGATTACCTCACCATGACCTCCTGCGTTGGGTCTCACGAGATGACGTCATGACGCGGCGCGGGAAGGCACAGTCAGACGTTTGTGGTGGTCACAAATGGTGATGGAGTGAAGAAGAGAGGTTAAAGGGTTTCTACCACTTGCAGATCACATATTTGGTGATCAGACACTAGCGATCCGCTAGTGTCTGATGTAGCTTACAAGCTAATTATTACCTTAATCCGTTCGGCCCATACCTCAAAAAAAGCACTTATATCTTTATGCAAATGAGCCTCTAGGTGCTATGCAGGCGTTTTTCCAGCACCTAGAGGCTCCGTCTACCTTGCAGTTTGCCGCCCATCGCCTCGCTCCAGCACGCCCATCTCTTACCGTATTCGATCCTCCCCCTGCTTCAGCCTTCAGAAATCCCGCGCCTGCGCCGTTCGTCGCGGCATTCGGAGGCATTCGGCGCAGGCGCAGTCAATGTCTGACCGCTCCGTGCTCAGACATTTCCACTGCGCCTGCGCCGATGTCATCGGCGCAGGCGCAGTGGAAATGTCTGAGCACGGAGCGGTCAGACATTGACTGCGCCTGCGCCGAATGCCGCGACGAACGGCGCAGGCGCGAGATTTCGGAAGGCAGAAGCAGGGGGAGGATCGAATAGAGTTGAAGATGGGCGTGCTGGAGCGAGGCGCTGGGCGGCAAACTGCAAGGTAGACGGAGCCTCTAGGTGCTGGAAAAACGCCTGCATAGCACCTAGAGGCTCATTTGCATAAAGATATAAGTGCTTTTTTTGAGGTATGGGCCGAACGGATTAAGGTAATAATTAGCTTGTAAGCTACATCAGACACTAGCGGATCGCTAGTGTCTGATCACCAAATATGTGATCTGCAAGTGGTAGAAACCCTTTAATTAGTATTTTTTTATTTTTTGTGTAACTACCCAAAGGCAGGCCATACTGGGGGCACTATGGAGGTGGGGGGCATTATCAGTTTAAATAGAAAAAAAAAGAAGGCAGTTATATATTATACAGAGGGGCCGCATTATATATTATACAGATGGGCCACATTATACAGAGGGAGCCAATATATATATTAATTTTACAGAAGGGCCATTAAATATTATAATTATACAGAGGCCCCTCTTTATAATTAAAATATACAATGGCCCCTGTGTAATATCAGGAGATATAATGGCCCCTCTGTATTATTAGTATATACAGTACAGACCAAAAGTTTGGACACACCTTCTCATTCAAAGAGTTTTCTTTATTTTCATGACTATGAAAATTGTAGATTCACACTGAAGGCATCAAAACTATGAATTAACACATGTGGAATTATATACATAACAAAAAAGTGTGAAACAACTGAAAATATGTCATATTCTAGGTTCTTCAAAGTAGCCACCTTTTGCTTTGATTACTGCTTTGCACACTCTTGGCATTCTCTTGATGAGCTTCAAGAGGTAGTCACCTGAAATGGTTTTCACTTCACAGGTGTGCCCTGTCAGGTTTAATAAGTGGGATTTCTTGCCTTATAAATGGGGTTGGGACCATCAGTTGCGTTGTGGAGAAGTCAGGTGGATACACAGCTGATAGTCCTACTGAATAGACTGTTAGAATTTGTATTATGGCAAGAAAAAAGCAGCTAAGTAAAGAAAAACGAGTGGCCATCATTACTTTAAGAAATGAAGGTCAGTCAGTCCGAAAAATTGGGAAAACTTTGAAAGTGTCCCCAAGTGCAGTCACAAAAACCATCAAGCGCTACAAAGAAACTGGCTCACATGCGGACCGCCCCAGGAAAGGAAGACCAAGAGTCACCTCTGCTGCGGAGGATAAGTTCATCCGAGTCACCAGCCTCAGAAATCGCAGGTTAACAGCAGCTCAGATTAGAGACCAGGTCAATGCCACACAGAGTTCTAGCAGCAGACACATCTCTAGAACAACTGTTAAGAGGAGACTGTGTGAATCAGGCCTTCATGGTAGAATATCTGCTAGGAAACCACTGCTAAGGACAGGCAACAAGCAGAAGAGACTTGTTTGGGCTAAAGAACACAAGGAATGGACATTAGACCAGTGGAAATCTGTGCTTTGGTCTGATGAGTCCAAATTTGAGATCTTTGGTTCCAACCACCGTGTCTTTGTGCGACGCAGAAAAGGTGAACGGATGGACTCTACATGCCTGGTTCCCACCGTGAAGCATGGAGGAGGAGGTGTGATGGTGTGGGGGTGCTTTGCTGGTGACACTGTTGGGGATTTATTCAAAATTGAAGGCATACTGAACCAGCATGGCTACCACAGCATCTTGCAGCGGCATGCTATTCCATCCGGTTTGCGTTTAGTTGGACCATCATTTATTTTTCAACAGGACAATGACCCCAAACACACCTCCAGGCTGTGTAAGGGCTATTTGACCATGAAGGAGAGTGATGGGGTGCTGCGCCAGATGACCTGGCCTCCACAGTCACCGGACCTGAACCCAATCGAGATGGTTTGGGGTGAGCTGGACCGCAGAGTGAAGGCAAAAGGGCCAACAAGTGCTAAGCATCTCTGGGAACTCCTTCAAGACTGTTGGAAGACCATTTCAGGTGACTACCTCTTGAAGCTCATCAAGAGAATGCCAAGAGTGTGCAAAGCAGTAATTAAAGCAAACGGTAGCTACTTTGAAGAACCTAGAATATGACATATTTTAAGTTGTTTCACACTTTTTTGTTATGTATATAATTCCACATGTGTTAATTCATAGTTTTGATGCCTTCAGTGTGAATCTACAATTTTCATAGTCATGAAAATAAAGAAAACTCTTTGAATGAGAAGGTGTGTCCAAACTTTTGGTCTGTACTGTATATAATGGCCCATCTGTATTATTATAATATATAATGGCCCCTCTGTATTTTTAGCATATATATATATATATATATATATATTTGTGGTCATGGCTACGGCCAAGAGGTATCCGGAAAACCCTAGGGAGAAAACGGGAACAACCTAACCCAGCTAGGCGTGTCTTAGCTGACCTCACTAAATGGCTTGTTGTGTGCCCTAAGCCATGATCGTGGGTAGGCCTATAAGTGGGCATACCCTGTGGAAATGAGAAGATAAGGGAGGGAGGGTGGGGCACCTGAAAACACACACCTGTGAGTGAAGGTGTGGCTCGTATATGAAGAGCCTCCGCCCCTCCCACAAATGCAGGCTGACTCATCAGCCTTACCAACTTGTGGTCATGGCTACGGCCAAGAGGTATCCGGAAAACCCTAGGGAGAAAACGGGAACAACCTAACCCAGCTAGGCGTGTCTTAGCTGACCTCACTAAATGGCTTGTTGTGTGCCCTAAGCCATGATCGTGGGTAGGCCTATAAGTGGGCAAAAACCAAGCCAAGTAGGGTAGAAGAGGAATTTGAATGGCATGTACAAACTAATCCCCAAGCCAACTGCAAGGCATCCGGGATCTAGAGCGAAAATTCGGGGTATGTGAGGCAAGACCAGTAGGAAACCTACAACCCATCTTGTGGATGACAAGGCCAGAGACATGATGCTCAATATTGTGGATATTGCACAAAAGCAGAATGGAGGACCGAGAAAACGTTGTGAAATGGATCATAAAAACCAACTGAAACTTGTAAAGTTTGGTTCTAGTGTGAGTACTGGCAATGCCCTAGCGTCAGGAGATCATGGGACCAAAACCTAACTGCCTAGACTATGCAGGAATGAGGGCCAAAAAGAACCATGTAGATAGGAAGAGAATCCTTGAATAGTTACCCAGACAACAGCTATCCGCGCTTTGTTCTACTGTGCGCCCCTGAGAATTGTTTTTACGCTTGAGACGTGAAGACCGACCTACTATCTGAATCTTCTACCGTGAGAAAATGCTGGACCTTGTCCAAAATCCGATTCAGCGTGGTTGTAGGGAGTCGGAGGTTAGTGCGGCAAGAAGCTATGAAGCCATAATATACAAGATTCTGTCTATGCCCTCCCATGAGTGAGGGAATGCAATGCAATGAAGCTACTGGCGAAAATGAATTCCTGGTCGTGGTAAAAAGGCAAAGACTTTGCGTGGGGACCTGGTTGACAAGATATGATAGACTACAATCAGAGACTGAAATGCTAGAGCGAATTGCCCTACTTGTTCTTCCTCTGGCAGGACCTGAACGAAAGCATGAACAATTAAAGAAAGACGAAATATCTGCGTAAGACATGACAATAATGCTGTAGGGCGAACCGGACCAGTTTGCGGTCAAAACATAAAATGAGCGATCAACGTGGATTATTAGGGAAGCAGGTATGTATGCGATACATAGGGGCCATGGGGCCGAAGCAGTCGTCGGGCCCCCGAAGCCATGGGGCCGAAGCAGTCGTCGGCCCCCGAAGCCATAGGGCCGAAGCAGTCGTCGGGCCCCCGAAGCCATAGGGCCGAAGCAGTCATGGGCCCCCGAAGCCATGGGGCCGAAGCAGTCGTCGGGCCCCGAAGCCATGGATCAACATGGAGCGATCAACATGGATTATTAGGAAATTAGGGAAGCAGGTATGTGTGCGATACATAGGGGCCAGCCTAGATGCACAGATAGACAACCAACCAGGCAATCAGCCCAGCAGGACTGGAAACAGTCGTCGGGCCCCCGAAGCCATGGGGCCGAAGCAGGTCGTCGGGCCCCCGAAGCCATGGGGCCGAAGCAGGTCGTCGGGCCCCCGAAGCCATGGGGCCGAAGCAGGTCGTCGGGCCCCCGAAGCCATGGGGCCGAAGCAGGTCGTCGGGCCCCCGAAGCCATGGGGCCGAAGCAGGTCGTCAGGCCCCCGAAGCCATGGGGCCGAAGCAGGTCGTCAGGCCCCCGAAGCCATGGGGCCGAAGCAGGTCGTCGGGCCCCCGAAGCCATGGAGCCGAAGCAGGTCGTCGGGCCCCCGAAGCCATGGATCAACATGGAGCGATCAACATGGATTATTAGGAAATTAGGGAAGCAGGTATGTGTGCGATACATAGGGGCCAAACCAGCCTAGATGCACAGATAGACAACCAACCAGGCAATCAGCCCAGCAGGACTGAAAACAGTCGTCGGGCCCCCGAAGCCAAGGGGCCGAAGCAGGTCGTCGGGCCCCCGAAGCCAAGGGGCAGAAGCAGGTCGTCGGGCCCCCGAAGCCAATGGGGCAGAAGCAGGTCGTCGGGCCCCCGAAGCCATGGGGCCGAAGCAGGTCGTCGGGCCCCCGAAGCCATGGGGCCGAAGCAGGTCGTCGGGCCCCCGAAGCCATGGGGCCGAAGCAGGTCGTCGGGCCCCCGAAGCCATGGGGCCGAAGCAGGTCGTCGGGCCCCCGAAGCCATGGGGCCGAAGCAGGTCGTCGGGCCCCCGAAGCCATGGGGCCGAAGCAGGTCGTCGGGCCCCCGAAGCCATGGGGCTGAAGCAGGTCGTCGGGCCCCCGAAGCCATGGGGCCGAAGCAGGTCGTCGGGCCCCCGAAGCCATGGGGCCGAAGCAGGTCGTCGGGCCCCCGAAGCCATGGAGCCGAAGCAGTCGTCGGGCCCCCGAAGCCATGGGGCCGAAGCAGTCGTCGGGCCCCCGAAGCCATGGATCAACATGGAGCGATCAACATGGATTATTAGGAAATTAGGGAAGCAGGTATGTGTGCGATACATAGGGGCCAAATCAGCCTAGATGCACAGATGGACAACCAACCAGGCAATCAGCCCAGCTGGTTTGAAAACAGTCGTCGGGCCCCCGAAGCCATGGGGCCGAAGCATGTCGTCGGGCCCCCGAAGCCATGGGGCCGAAGCAGTCATCGGGCCCCCGAAGCCATGGGGCCGAAGCAGTCGTCGGGCCCCCAAAGCCATTTTTTATTTTTTTTTTTAAGAATTATAACTATGAAAAGTGACATGAATAAGGTGCACGTGAATTAAACCATGAGCCTGACCGATATGGCAGGTGATACCCAAGATAAACTACGTGGCCTGAATAACATGCAAGGCGAAATATCGTTAGGAACGAGACCTGACCGACGTGGAAGGTGACCCCAATAGTTCAACTGCATGACCTGAAAAGACGAAGGGAAACGTGACAGAAAATGGAGATAATAATGGACATTAACTCAAATTAATAACATAAGCAGGTAAAGATATGAGTCATTCAAAAGCATAGCTGCACAGGTGGACAGACAACCATTGGTCAGACCCCTGAAGCCATGGGGCTGAAGCAACCACCAGGGGCCCATGGGGCCGGCAGCCGCCGGGATGCGAACCTTAGAATTAAGGACGGCTGGGGAAAAGATTGGGCCTTAACCCAACGGGTTTAGTAAGCAACCGGGACTCGAGAACCTAGAAAGACAAAGACATGGACTCGCATAACCTCCAACAGAAACCTGGGACACTAACCAGCCTACAACCATGTCGTACCCTTAACAAACAAAACATGAAAAGCGGTCAAGGGGCCCCCGGAGCCATGAGGCCGGATCGGTCATAGGGCCCCCGAAGCCACAGGGATGACGTTGCGGTGACGATAAGTAATTAAAACGTAAGCCGGACCTGATGGCATATGAAGCGACTTGAATGATTGGATTGGTTAGAAGGTGGCCTAAGGAACATGACTGCCAACAGGCGTTAAAAATATAGACATTAGTAATCCGAAGCACGTGCATACATAAAACACTAACCACCGTGAACCATAAACGTAAACATGAAATGCCTGGGGCATTGCGAGTTCGCTAAGAGAAGTCTCTTATCGTGACAAACAAATGAACAGCTTGTGAAAACATACCAGGAAACGGACTCCTATCGGCCCACTGACCTCCGCTGAGGAGCTGTTTGGTGAACTGGGGCAGGAGACCAGTCTGAGTAAATACGAAACAGGATTAAACAGAAACTAGGCCTATGGAATGTGACCGACCACCGAGGAAGGGAACGTAAGCCTGAAAAGAACGCAGTTATGTTTGTCAGGAGAGAGGTACCAGAGCGGTGGGTGCAGACTGCCCCGGTGAGATTGAGCAAAACCATGATGTAGCAATAAACAGGAGAATGCAGCTTTGAGTGGGAGCAGAGTACAACACATGATGTAACAACAAATGGGTGAATGCAGCTTTGGATGTGAGTGGTACCTAAAAACATGGTATAGGCGCATGAAAAGCATGGTATAAAGACGTATAAATGCAACCTGAAAGTGAGCAGAGTATTGACGTGATGCGAAAGCAGACATGTGGACGCAGCTCTAGTAGTGAAAGGAGTATAGGACAAGATGTGAAAAGCAGACATGCGGACGCAGCTTTGGATGTGAACGGAATATTAACTTGATGTGACCGCAGACATGGAAAGCGGCTTTGGTGAGTGGGGTATACAACCTGGTGTAGCAGTAGAACAGTGAACACAACTTTGGGTATAAGCAGAGCATGAAGATTGGTATAAACGCAGCTCTGGTTGTGAGTGGAGCAAGGTGGGAACACCAGGGTGGTGCGTCCAGAGCATGAAAACGGAGTAACAGTAGCAGCTATGGCTGTAAGTATACAACATGTAATAACAGGCATGTAATACGGATCCGGCTGTCGGCTGGGGATGGAATGAGATGTAACAGCCAACAGGTGAGCGCAGCTTGAGTGTGAGACCAATCTGAGTGAATACGAACCAAGAGTAGAAAAGTGCAGTACAGTGAAGACGTGCCGATGCAGCATAAGACATTAAATAAAAGCCGAAAGTGTAAATGCCGCTCAGGATAACAGCGGAGCATGAAAGTATGAGATTGTGGAGAAGCTCTGCCTGTATATTTATGTTTAAATTGTACTGGAGCTGTCATTTGGCATTCCGGGCACTAGAGGCCGCTGTTTTGCAGCACAGTCAGCATGCTTCTGGGTGAACCAGTAAGTGTTGATCTGACATGGTGGAAGGATTGTGCTGTGAGGGGCTGAATCCGATTCCATCCTGGCTTGCAGATGTCCGGCAGTGAATGGATACTCAAAGGAAGGAGAGCATCTGCTGTCCCCTGTCTGGATCCAGCACTTTGAAAGAGAGGTTGTCCCAGGAAGACCAGTTCCAGTGTATGGACAGAAAACCTTAGCATCAAGCAAGGCCGCACGGTTGCTGAGAGCTTGGTGGCCATCCTGGGTAAGCGGCATCCTAGGGCCCAGAACGGATGCAGGTCAGTACACCTGATTACCAATTGTACTTCACTGTTTGGCGCCTAAAGTAACAGAGACTAGCCTAGGCCTTGTATGAGCTAGTTAGATAGGGTTATAGCTTTGTTAGGCCTTACTGTACTGGACTGCAGCGCAGTAATTGACTTGCAGGCTCTGCTGTGTCTGCCAGGTGTGTCTTCTATAGCGGCACAGTACGACTTGTAGGCTCTGCTGTGTACGCCAACAGGCTAGGCCTGTCCCTCGGACAGGGACGGTGACTGTGGGCCTGGGGTATTACTGTTTGTACTTGTGTTAATACTGTTTCCAAAGTAAAGTTTATATTCTTGCATATAAAGCTGGTGTCAGTGATGCTTCCATGTCTGTGACTTTGCTGTATCCTGGGGAGCCCACCCCGGTACACGGCTTACGAAAGTGAAATACATGAAGTTTAAAGATGGTGGTAGCGGGGGGAAAAAGGGGGGGGGGGACACATGGCAAGGAACAGCTACAGCAAAAGGCCTAAACAATAAACACTGTGTCCGATCTCCAAACATGACGTCAGGTGCAGCCCGGGTAACTCTTACTTCAGCCGGATTGCTGTAAAGAAACTTTTCATACGAGACGAACGAAGCAAAGTGAAACTTGTAAGATTTATAGGAACCAACTCTTATTACCAACAAACAAAAATGAAAAGCAAATGGAAGTATTTAGGCCCAAACGAGCAAACCTGAGGTAGCAGATTCTGAGGCGAAGCCTCCCGTTCGCTAGCAAAGTCGGATCCGACCGGCCTGGAGAGACGGCCCCGGCCCAACCTACTTATGTAGTATGGCGCGTGCATGCTACGGTAGCAGAGAGCAAAATAACAAGCTCCATGCTGCAAAGAAAGAATCCTACCACCAGAGAACCTAGTGTGCTAATGACACCCAGCAGCAGCTGTGCACCTGAAAACACACACCTGTGAGTGAAGGTGTGGCTCGTATATGAAGAGCCTCCGCCCCTCCCACAAATGCAGGCTGACTCATCAGCCTTACCAACATATACAGGTCCTTCTAAAAAAATTAGCATATTGTGATAAAGTTCATTATTTTCTGTAATGTACTGATAAACATTAGACTTTCATATATTTTAGATTCATTACACACAACTGAAGTAGTTCAAGCCTTTTATTGTTTTAATATTGATGATTTTGGCATACAGCTTATAAAAACCCAATTTTCCTATCTAAAAAAATTTGCATATCATGAAAAGGTTCTCTAAACGAGCTATTAACCTAATCATCTGAATCAACTAATTAACTCTAAACACCTGCAAAAGATTCCTGAGGCTTTTAAAAACGCCCAGCCTGGTTCATTACTCAAAACCGCAATCATGGGTAAGACTGCCGACCTGAAGGCCATCATTGACACCCTCAAGCAAAAGGGTAAGACACAGAAAGAAATTTCTGAAGGAATAGGCTGTTCCCAGAGTGCTGTATCAAGGCACCTCAGTGGGAAGTCTGTGGGAAGGAAAAAGTGTGGCAGAAAACGCTGTACAATGAGAAGAGGTGACCGGACCCTGAGGAAGATTGTGGAGAAGGACCGATTCCAGACCTTGGGGGACCTGCGGAAGTCTGGAGTAAAAACATCCAGAGCCACCATGTACAGGCGTGTGCAGGAAATGGCCTACAGGTGCCGCATTCCCCAGGTCAAGCCACTTTTGAACCAGAAACAGCGGCAGAAGCGCCTGACCTGGGCTTCAGAGAAGCAGCACTGGACTGTTGCTCAGTGGTCCAAAGTACTTTTTTCGGATGAAAGCAAATTTTGCATGTCATTCGGAATCAAGGTGCCAGAGTCTGGAGGAAGACTGGGGAGAGGGAAATGCCAAAATGCCTGAAGTCCAGTGTCAAGTACCCACAGTCAGTGATGGTCTGGGGTGCCATGTCAGCTGCTGGTGTTGGTCCACTGTTTTATCAAGGGCAGGGTCAATGCAGCTAGCTATTAGGAGATTTTGGAGCACTTCATGCTCCCATCTGCTGAAAAGCTTTATGGAGATGAAGATTTCATTTTTCAGCACGACCTGGCACCTGCTCACAGTGCCATAACCACTGGTAAATGGTTTACTGACCATGGTATTACTGTGCTCAATTGGCCTGCCAACTCTCCTGACCTGAACCCCATAGAGAATCTGTGGGATATTGGGAAGAGAAAGTTGAGAGACGCAAGACCCAACACTCTGGATGAGCTTAAGGCCGCTATCGAAGCATCCTGGGCCTCCATAACACCTCAGCAGTGCCACAGGCTGATTGCCTCCATGCCACGCCGCATTGAAGCAGTCATTTCTGCAAAAGGATTCCCGACCAAGTATTGAGTGCATAACTGAACATAATTATTTGAAGGTTGACTTTTTTTGTATTAAAAACACTTTTCTTTTATTGGTCGGATGAAATATGCTAATTTTTTTAGATAGGAATTTTGGGTTTTCATGAGTTGTATGCCAAAATCATCAATATTAAAACAATAAAAGGCTTGAACTACTTCAGTTGTGTGTAATGAATCTAAAATATATGAAAGTCTAATGTTTATCAGTACATTACAGAAAATAATGAACTTTATCACAATATGCTAATTTTTTTAGAAGGACCTGTATATATATATATATATATATAATGGCCCCTCTGTATTATTAGTATATATAATGGCCCCTCTGTATTATTATAACATACACTGAACAAAAATATAAGCGCAACACTTTTGGTTTTGCTCCCATTTTGCATGAGCTGAACTCAAAGATCTGAAACAAGACCCATTACTCTCAAATATTGTTCACAAATCTGTCTAAATCTGTGTTAGTGAGCACTTCTCCTTTGCCGAGATAATCCATCCCACCTCACAGGTGTGGCATATCAAGGTGCTGATTAGACAGCATGAATATTGCACAGGTGTGCCTTAGACTGCACACAATAAAAGGACACTCTGAAATGTGCAGTTTTATCACAGTGTATAATGGTCCCCTGTGTATAATGATAGTAGAGGATCATAGTAGAGGATGATAAGAGGAATCTAAAAACGTTTTCTGTGAAACTCTGTAGAGACGAAAAGCGGCTGAAAGAAGGTATACACTGGTAGAAGGTATCTTGGAGGTCTTATCTCCAAATGAAGATGTTGAGGAAAATCTACATCGCAGGAGATGTCACTGGATGGGGGAGGTATGTAGTACTCTATATATTAATGTCCATCCACATATTTGTTTCACGGTAGAGTTGGGGGGTTGATTGAGAATATGGCCCACCCTGCTTCATCCTGGCCCCAGACTTCAGGTCACACTGTGTGTTCTGAATTCTGGGGCCTCACACCCATCTACTACATTATCTGTACTCAGAGAGCTATCACTGTGTTATCTGTAGTGTTACATAGGACTGCAAGTGACATCTACTACATTATCGGTAAAAAGGGTCATGTCCACAGGTTGGGGAGGGGGCGCAACACATGGCTTGCCCTGGGTGCTGGCAACCCACGCTACTGTTTGAGAATATCCCACAGGATGAATACCTGTGATAAGCCCTGATGCATTGACACTAATTACATCACCTGCTCAATGCTAAGGAAATCCTGAAAACATCACGACAGGTGGGCTCAGATGACTGGAGTTGAGCAACCCTACTTTAGAGGATATTAGTGAAAAGGCATTAGAAGCATTGTTGTTGATGTTGGCTATAATATATTGTAGCAGTTTACATTATATTGTGGCAAGCTCTAAAGTCAGCTCCAAATGGGGTTGTCTCCTGCTGCACATTAGGGTCCCATTATTGTGTCAGAGCTTTAAAGGAAACCTGTCACCTCCCAAACTCATCCCAAGCTGCCAGCAGAGTGTTTCTGAATATACCTTTCTTCCTGACGGCAGATGCAGAAAAAGTACTGAAAACGTTGTCACAGCGAAGGGGCGGGGAAGGGGGGCGTGGTTACCGTGACTTGAAGCAAGGAGGCCGCTGCCCCCTTGACTTCAAGCATGTGTGGAGAAGCGCGCCTGCAGGGGATAAAACAAAGTTTTCAGTACTTTTGCTTTATCTGCCTTCAGGAAGAAAAGTATATTCAGAAACACTCTGCTGGCTACACGCAGGTACTGCTGGTGGCTTAGGATGGTTTTGGGAGGTGACAGGTTCCCTTTAACTCTGTAGGGGATCCTATAGTCCTATGGTGGGGTAATATGACCCCGTTTAGTAGTCATTGTACCACAGTATAATCCTGCTCTTTAATGTGGTTGGGCTACTGCTACTTCTGTCTGCTCTTGCATACAGCCTTACAATCACAACAAATAAAAAAACGAATTATTAATTGTGCTGTTAGAATCCTGCTTTTGTTATAAAACAAATACTTGCAAGACCTCATAGACACAACCAAATTTTTCATCTGTGTGTTATCCTTATTTGTGTGGACAGCATGCTGACCTATTCATTTATATTGGGTGATGCGCAAATTCATATTTTATTTGTGGATCCGCATGACAGTTCCAAAATTGTAGACCAGGTTCTATTTGTGTTGGGAATAGACCTTTCTATTAATGGGAGTGAGAAAAATAAGAAATGTCCATAGAAGAAGAAGATTTTATGGATCTGATTTTTTGCAGACCGAAATACGGATTAAGCAATGTGCATAAGACCTTATTGTAGACCTACATTAGCAAATATAAGAGAAATCCTTAGATACACAACTGGTTTGGAAACACAAAAGGACACTGCCTAAACCCTTAAAGTAGATGAAATAAAAGTGGTCAACGCTCTTACAATAGGAAGGAGATGTGTTCCTTGGTAGATAACGCTACAGATCCCTGGAGAGGTGCTATCACGGCGACATTAGTGTTGATATTAACACTTACTTATCATGCACTTTTTTTGTTTTCCTTTCCGAACGTTGTCAACACCAATGATGAAATATTCATTGAGGTGATGTTACCGAAGGTTACAGCCTTCTGAAATCATTCAGTGTGTGTTATCTGCAGCCTACTGCTGGGACGCATACATTATTTAGTGTTAAGACACCACAAGATCAGCGAGAAACATTTGTTTGGTTTCCATGTTATGTCTTATTCAGTCTTTTTTCCCATCTGTAGAGGAGATGCTTGCATATAGCTAACGCTATGGCACATATTTGAATCCACTGAAGAAGGTATCAGATCTACTGTAGATAAAATGTAGGAACTAAGAAATCGAGCAAGACACGTACAAAGTGATAAAATTCTACCACTGTGTCTCTGTCCTGCCAGTAGCAAAATTGAAATATTTTCAGTGTTTTTGATTTTCTTAGGCTGGAGTTATACATTGTGGATTTGTTACAGAATTTCGGTTGCAGATTCTGCACAAAAACTCCAAAGCAAAATACAGTATTAGGGTTCATGCACACAAACATATTTTCTTCCATGTCCAGAAATGACTCTGTGTGCATTCCATGTCCGTATGTCTGCATGGCCGTTCCACAAAAAAATAGAACATGTCTTCATTACAGACAAGGATAGGACTGTTCTCTTAGGGGCCAGCCATGCCACTCGGCAAAATGCGGAATACACAAGGCTGGTATTGCAGATCCCCAATTTGTGGACCGCAAAACATCCAACAGTCATGTGCATGACCCCTTAGTCAATGTGTCTGTCGCTAATTATCTGTTACAAAAATGTCACGAATTTCATTAATTGAAGCTCCATGGCTAAACCTGCACCAAAACTCACAACAAAATCCAAATGTAAAACATGCATTATTGTTATTGATTTTGGTATGGCTTTTTAGGCTGGTTTCAGTTAAATTTTTACGCTGTGTGAAACCCCAGCTTTCTAAATCCAAGTCGCCCTTTAATGTGAAGCTTGTTCTTTATGTTAGGCAAACCTATAGCTCACTGGTAAGGTAGTTGCATCCCATGGAATATTCCTGGGTTCAATACCCCTTTCAATTTTTAAAGAATATATATTTTTAAGCCCTAGAGACAAAATGAAGCGATGTGTGACTTTCCTCACTGGTCAGCATCACAATGACTTTTAGGTTTACTGTATATTTGTCTGTTGAATCACAAAGCTAGAGAAAATTACTAGATAATGACAGGCAGGCCTGTAGCTCACCGGTGGGGTGTCTGACTCTTGTGCAGTATCCTTGGGTTCAAACAGTTGACAAAGGTGTCGGGTGTCAGAATCAGGTATCAGGATGAGTATTTTGCCTCACATTGACATTATTCTGATACTTGACTATGATATCTGACCATGTCCTAAAATGAACACTGTAGTAGTGGTACAACACAAAATTAGGTGCATGAACACAACCAAAGAGTGAGTGAGGGAAAGGGACCTGTGAAAAAGCAAGTTCATTACTTATGCAAACCATACCACTTAACAAAGTAAAAGGAGGAAAAAAATGTATATAATATCCATGATTATATATCTAACCAGAAACCAATTAACGTGCACATGCATGTTAGATAAATAATTAAAAATGCTGCAATCCATATGACAAAATGGTAAGGAAAAGAAGGGTGCTCCAAGAGGGCCGACAATAAAAAGACCATAAAGTGCATGAACCAATAATGATCCTAAAAATTGCAATACCAAAACAGTGCAAATAGAGCAGATACACCCACACAGAATTATAGATATTGGAACCATCTATGATAAAGTGCATACAATAGATTATTCTTAGAGATGAGTGAATGTTTCATAACATTTTTGGAAAAAATTGGCTTTGATCCGATTTATTTCTGGCGACTCGTGTTAAAAATGTCTATTTACAGACTGCAGAGAGCCTGTATAGTGGTGTAGAACACTGTGTCTTGCAGTAACACGCATAGGGAGTCTGCTGTGGTAGTAAAATAATAATGTGGGTCAGTATGACATGCAGATGACAGGCGTCGCTCTTAGAATCACTGCACACTTCACTTATTTGGGCAGTCACGGGGCCAAAACTGACAAAATAACTCTCGTATGAACTCAGCCTTACAGGTCAATGTTAGTGCCAAGAATAAGTGCACTCTTTTTACACCGTTGTCAGCTGATTCCTGATTACTCGGTCAACATTTGGTTAGTAATCCATTAGCATTGCTAATGCCAAAAAACAGGAATGGATCCAAAACAGAGATACAGAGTCAACCATTCAAGAACTGCTGGGTTGCTGGTCAAGATTAGTGATGTCGCAAACATAAAATTTTCCATTCGCGAACGGTGAACGCAAATTTCCACAAATGTTCGCGAACGTGCAAACCGGGCGAACCGCCATAGACTTCAATAGGAAGGCGAATTTGAAAACCCACAGATACTCTTTGTGGGCACAATAGTGATGGAAAAGTTGTTTCAAGGGGACTAACACCTGGACTGTGGCATGCCGGAGGGGGATCTATGGCAAAACTCCCATGGAAAATTACGTAGTTGACGCAGAGTGTGGTAAGTTGAAATCGCAATGCGATTTATAGAACTTGAATTTATCGCATTGCGATTTCAACTTTCTCAAATCTGGCAGTACATTCTAGCATGGAGTCGTTCCCATGGTGATGGGGACGCTCCATGAGCATGGAAGTCTGTTGAAGTCGCAATGCGATTTATAGAACTTGTATTAATCGCATTGCAATTTCAACTTAGAGCTTCTGCCGACTTCCGTGCTCATGGAGCATCCCCATCACCATGGGAACAGCTCCATGCTAGAATGTACTGTCGGATTTGAGAAAGTTGTAATCGCAATGCGATTAATGCAGGTTATATTAATCGCATTGCGATTACAACTTAGAGCTGGGTTCCTAATGGTTATATTGCTAGAATATAATGAAGATTGAGAATATAGTGCTATATTCGTTGTCAATTCTAGCAATACAACCATTAGGAACTTAGCTTGCATTCGCTAGCTTGAATTCGCAATGCGATTAATATAGCCTGCATTATTCGCATTGCGATTCCAACTTAGATCTGAGTTCCTAATGGTTGTATTGCTAGAATTGACAACGAATATAGCACTATATTCTCAATCTTCGTTATATTCTATCAATATAATCATTAGGAACCCAGCTCTAAGTTGTAATCGCAATAAGATTAATATTACCTGTATTAATCGCATTGCGATTACAACTTTGGGGCACTGCAGCTTCAGAATGAATCTAAGATGGATGCTGTCCTTGCTTTTTGATAGGCGGTGGGAGGGTCTGGGAGGGAGGGTCTGCTGCTGATTGGCTGGAATGTGTCTGCTGACTGTGAGGTACAGGGTCAAAGTTTGCTCAATGATGACGTATAGGAGGCGGACCGAACATCGCATATGTTCGCCCGCCGCGGCGAACACGAACATGCGATATCCGCCGGGAACTGTTCGCCGGCGAATAGTTTGGGACATCTCTAGTCAAGATACGACTGCAAGATGACACCGGGATCTCAGGCCTCTTGCTGCGACTCCTGTTGCCATAGCCCCTTACTCTCTTATTCTGCTGTGACCTGTGCATGAGCCAGAAACATTTATGCCTCTGCACTCCCCTGTGCATAGCCTGGCACTTCTCTGTCTGACATACCGGTACTGTTTGATGTAAATAAATAAAAAGGAAATTAAAACACCCCAAAAAAGTCTGCAATTTTCTCACTTCACCACACAACAGCTAAAAAGCCCTTTTGTTTCCACTAATACATGCCAAAAAAGGGCTTTAGAACATATAACTGCACCGCTGAATGGCAAATATATTTTTCTTTTGCCACTAATACACAACAAAAAGTGCTGTCATTTTAGCACTTCACCACACCAGGGCCGTTTCTAGGGGCGGGCGGGCCGGGTGGCCGCCCGGGGCGCTGTCAGGAGGGGGGCGCCGGCAGGGGCGCCCTCTTGTAGTTTCTCTGTCTATTATTACTCTCGTGCCATGCACCCCCCTGGCTCCCTCCCTCTGAGATCTCGCCTGCCCTGCGACCTGCGCCCGAGTGCCGAGTCCTCTGTCCGTACGTACTGAGTCCAGTCACTCAGCTCCGGTACTTGCGGTGCGGGCGGCACTTACTGACATCACGCGCCTGCTCTTCCCACTAGGAGGCGCAAGCGCACTACGTACAGTGAGTGAGTGAGCACCGCACTGCCTGCCTGTTACCGCCTGCCCTGAGCCCCTGAGCAGTGCTGATTGCTGAAAAGAAGCCTGCTGTGAAGACACTGGGTCGACTCGGGTGCAATGTGGGTAAATTAAACAAACAATTTTTTTACAATGGGGACAGTGACACTGTGGATGGTCTGGGGGGGGGCATTAATTACAATGGGGGGCGGGGGCCACTGTGGGAGACATACAAATGGGGGCCACTGTCACTGTGGGGGGACATTAAGTTTAATAAGGATCACTATGGACATTATTTAGAATGGAGGCTGCTGTAGGTGTCATTATAACTATAATGTCTGATAGGCCTAGTCCTGAGCTGAGTTATATTAACCTGCCCATGCCCTGTATAATAATGTACCCATCCCTGATACCCCTTAGTTATAAGGGGTATCAGGGTACATTATTATACAGGGCAGGGTAATATAACTCAGGACTAGGCCTATCAGACATTATACAGTTATAATGACACCCACAGGAGCCTTCATTCTAAATAATGTCCATAGTGATCCTTATTAAACTTAATGTCCCCCACAGGCAGGCTCTGCGGGCGGTGACGCTCACTCACTGTACGTCACGCGCCGTGGGGGGGGGGGGATTTTTTTTGACACTCGCCCTGAGATAAATTTTACCTAGAAACTGCACTGCACCACACAACGGCTAATAAGCCCTTTTTTTCCCACTAATTCAAGCCAAAAATGCTTTAGAACATAGAACTGCACCGCACAAGGGCAAATAAGACATATAAATATTTCCTTGCAATAAACGCTGTTAATGGCTTTAACACCCCAATAACAAGAACGGTTTGCTGGAATTACAGAGCTGTATAATGGCAATTTGGGTCCCCAGTCAGTGCATCAAGGTGTAATAGGAATGTTCTGCTGCTGGCTGGCTGCTGATTGGCTATATGCATGGCATTATGTGTAATCCCACCTTCCCAGATTTCCTTGCTCCATGTCCTCACACATGCAGCAGCCATTTTAGAAAAAAATGCAATTTTCTACCATGAAGCGTGAGGAAATTCGGATTAGTGTTGAGCGGCAGGGGCAATATTCGATTTCACAATATTTTGTGAATATATGGCCAAATATTCGTCATATATTCGCGAATTCGCTATCTTCGTTCACATATATTTTTTCATTTCTAAAATCGCAATGTAAAATTCGCTAAATATGCATGCACAAAAAGGGTCGTGGAATAGCAACTGTTTTCTAACTACCCAAAGTTTAAGGCGATTGGAAAATATGGTGGGAAGCAATTTTCAAGACAGTGAGGAAGAACTCCTGATCACTGTAAGTAATTTCACATTACACCGGTGTATTTGATTACATATCACATGCATGTCAGACCAATCGCTTTATATGAAGATAGAGTGTTATAAAATATCAGTGATTGCGAAAATCACCACTTATGATCAAAATTTATTTTCGCAATACATATAACTTCACTTTTTATCAGGTCTAAGTAGATATTACTGATTGGTGCACTAAGTATTGTTGTAACATCACAACACTGTCAGTAGCATGTATGTATGGACAGCAGAGAAATATCTCTCACGTGCACATTGCACATCCATTTTCCTGCCACACACTTTATTCCCCCCCCCACACACACACACACACATACACAAAAACAGTCTATAAATTAGAGTTTGTTTTCTGTTGCTCAGGACTCAGGAGAAGCTTTTTTTTGTCTTACTGACAGTATTTGCTGGTTCATTTAGAGTTACCCAGGGTACACCACGGGTATCACGACCGGCGTGCCGATCACATACGTGACGCAAAGGGAGGGAAAAGGAAGGCCTTGTCCAAGGGAGAGGGAAAGATAGTGACCCCTAACTCACCTTGAGGCTGGCACCTGACTGCCCTGACGTCCCTAGACGGGTTTCTCACCCGTACGCCGATCACGTGCCTAAACCCTGGCTTTCCCTAAGATGAGCCCTACGTAGTGAATAGGGCGGTGGAAACACTAGTCCGCACCACTAACACTAAAAGGAAACACTAGGGAGAGGACAGACAATACTGACAAAACGTGCCGATAAGATGGCAAAAAATATCATTAACGAAATGTTGGAAGACAGCGGGAGCATTGATCAGACCGAAAGGCATGACTAGATTTTCATAATGCCCCTCCGGGGTGTTAAAGGCTGTCTTCCACTCATCCCCTTCCTTGATATGAATCAGATTGTAGGCTACCCTAAGATACAGTTTGGAGAACCACTTAGCACCCGCAATCTGATTAAACAGGTCCGGAATGAGAGGAAGAGGGTATGGGTCTCGGATGGTTATCCGGTTTAGTTTGCGGAAATCTAGGCAAGGATGCAGGCCCCCATCTTTCTTTTTAACAAAGAAAAACCCTGCAGCCACGGGTGATGAAGAGGGTCTGATGTGTCCCTTAGCCAAGCTCTCAGAGATATAATCTTTCATGGCTTGTCTCTCAGGACCCGAAATATTATATAACCTGGTCTTGGGCAATTTTGCACTGGGAATAAGGTTAACAGGGCAATCATAAGGACGGTGAGGTGGTAACTTCTGACACCCCTTTTCTGAGAAAATGTCCTCAAAGTCTGAAACAAAAGTAGGTAGAGTAGCTAGGGAGGCGACTAAGCAATTGCTATTTAAGCAATTTTCTCTGCAATGCTCACTCCACTCCAATATCTCTATTGTGCGCTAACAACCAGGGAAGACCCAATACCACAGGAGTGGGAAGGCCCTCCAGAACATAACATGAAAGAATCTCGTTATGATGGTCCCCTACCCGAAGGTGTAAGTTATGGACAATATGAGTAAGGTTTCTCTGAGACAGAAGAGCAGAGTCGATAGCGAAAATGGGAATAGGTCTCTGTAGCGTACAGAAAGACAAACCCATAGTCTGAGCAAACTGGGCATCTATCAAATTTACTCCTGCTCCACTGTCTAGGAGGAAAGAAATAGTCTCTGTCTTAACACCAAAAACAACAACCGCTGGCAACACAAATTGAGATGTTCATATGGAGGAAACGTATACCCCTTGGCTGACATACTCCACACAGCCTGGGGTTAGTAGTTTTCCAACGGTCTTTTGTTTTTGAGTATGGAAGGACAGACATTAATAAAATGACCCCTCCCCCCACAGAAAAAACAAACCCTACGCCTACGGCGAGCCTCAGGAGGACAGACCTGACGAGTAGTTCCTCCTAGCTGCATAGGCTCGTCTAGGTCCGTACAGACTAACTGCTGCTTGGGAGGGATTACTAATTGCTCAGGATCTTTCTATCTGTCTCTAAGACGTCTATCTATTCTGATAGAAAGGGACAAAACAGCATCAAGGGAAAAGGGGGGTCTCATACAGCACAAGCGCATCCTTAACCCTTTCGGATAACCCAGAGCAAAACTGACTCCTGAGAGCCGGATCGTTCCACTGGGTATCCGTAACCCACCTACGGAACTCTGAGCAATACTCCTCTGCTGGCCGCTCTCCCTGTAGGAGTCTCCATAATTATGACTCAGCCAGGCAGACTCGGTCAGGGTCATCATATATGAGACCCAAAGCCCCAAAAAATTCCTCCACAGACCGGAGAGCCGGAGAAACAGTGGGTAAAGAGAACTCCCAGGATTGTGGGTCCCCCTGAAGCAGGGAAAATAACAATCACCACCTGCTGTTCTTAATTACCAGAGGAGTAAGGGTGCAGCCTAAAATATGACTTACAGGCCTCACGGAATGTCACAAATTTGTCCCTTCCCCCAGAAAATCTGTCAGGAAGAACAACCTTGGGTTCCGGAGCAACCTGGTTACCCATAGCAACTGCAGGACTTGCGGTCTGATGCAATTGCTGCTGTTGCTGGAGGACCGACGCCTTCAATCCTGCTACCTCCAAAGACAGGCCTTGAAGTTGCTTTGTCAAAGCGGCAATAGGATCCACGCTGGATTAAAAAAAAAAAAAAAATGTATAAACAAAATAAGGGCCAGATATAATATCACGACCGGTGTGCCGATCACATACGTGACACAAAGGGAGGGAAAAGGAAGGCCCTGTCCAAAAGAGGGAAGGATGGTGACCCCTAACTCACCTTGAGGCTGGCATCTGACTGCCCTGACCCTAGACGGGTTTCTCACCTGTAACCTGTACGCCGATCACATGCCTAAACCCTGGCTTTCCCTAAGATGAGCCCTACGCAGTGAATAGGGCAGTGGGAACACTAGTCCGCACCACTAACACTAAAGGGAAACACTAGGGAGAGGACAGACAATACTGACAAAACATATAGTCCCAGGTGGGCGACAACAAACAACCAACAGGGATCCGGAGGGTAATGCTCTGGTACGACAACCAGGGATAACAGCAACTCAGCTCCAGTGGGTCAGTATAGACGGAAGCTCTATATCTGGCAACCAGAGAAGTGGGAGAGGGGAATATAAGGAGGTTGGGAGTGCCGGACAAGAAACAGCTGAGGAGAAGACGCTACGGATCCCTGAGTGAGACAAAAATGATTGCAAGGCAAACACAGAAAGCTACCATTAAGTAACAGCGCTATCTTTAGACATAGAGCGCGCAGCCACTCGCTGCGACTTCCTGACCCCGGGTATAACGGAGTCAGGCGTGGCTCTTGACACCCTCGTGACAACAGGGGGGGCGAACCAGCTTTACACCCCATACTGTACAATCACTTCACTACTAGACAGGTACATGTCTGCTTAGCTGGCCAATATCCTATTGCTCAGACCCACACAAATACAATCGTAATACAATCCCATCTTATAATGGTAACATTAAATCTAATATTTCCCCTTCAAAGACAAAATACTTTTTGATGTTTTGCTGAGGGCATTATTTACAATTCTTGGGATTATATGCTTGCACCTTTATCATGCAGCGCATGTTGGAATCACAGATGCCAGTGCATTAACCCCTGCACGGCCGCAGTCAGCACTGACCACGGCACGTGCGAGCTTCAGGAATGTGCGGGGTGTCCATCGGGTCCCTGTGCTGCTGTGATGGGGACCCGCTGGCAGGGAAGGTAGCCCAATGCCTTAGGCATCGTGGCTGCCTTCCAGGAGGGCCTGTGAGATTCAGCCCCTTGTATTACACTGGTAATACACTTACGCCAATGCATTACAATACAGTAAGTATTGTTATGCATTGTAAAGGGGATGAGACCCCGAAAAGTTGAAGTCCCAGAGGGGGACAAAAAATAAACTGAAAAAATGTTAAAAAATATTGGTTTTAAAACAAAAAATATAAATTTTCAAGAAAAAAAAAGCGTCCTTTTTCCTAAGTAAAGTTAAATAAAAATTGAAAAAATAGTGAGAAAAAGAAAAGTAGACATATTATGTATTGAAAAAATAGTAAAAAAAGAAAAGTAGACATATTATGTATCGGCATGTCCGTATCAACCAGCTCTATAAAAATATTACATAACCTAACCCCTTAGGTGAACACCGTTAAAAAAAATCTAATAAAAACTGTGCTAAATAAACCATTTTTTGGTCACATTACATCACTAAAAGTGCAACACAAAGCAATCAAAATAGCGCATTACCCCCCAAATAGTACCAATTTAACCATCACCTCATCCCACAAAAAATGCGCCCCTACCTAAGACAATCACCCAAAAAATAAAACAAAAATTGCTCTTAGAATATGGAGACATTAAAACATGATTTATTTTGGTTCAAAATTGCTATTATTGTGTAATAAATAAAAAATATAAAAAATATAAATAACCGTAATAACCAGCATTATAAATGAAATACAATATGTGACGAGAAAACAATCTAATGATTGCCTGGATAAGTAAAAGCGTTTTAAAGTTACTACCACATAAAGTGACAAATTTTGCTCAAAATGGCCTGGGCAGAAAGGAGAAAAATGACCCAGTCATTAAGGGGTGAATTGGCATTTGTTTTGAGTTCTGAGTTGTTTGTCTAAATTCAAAACATTGTGTGATTACAGGGGTTCCAGTTTCCTTTGTACGGCGCAGGCCTTCTACAGAGGATATGGTAGTGGTTGTGGTCTCAGCATTGGAGGAGGAGGAGGGAGAGCATGCTGGACCCTCCCAGCATGTAGATGCTCCACTACCGCCTGATGTTGGCAAAATGGTGGAGGTGGAGGCTGAAGAGGCTGGTCCCTCTCTGCAGCTGCATTCCCCCCAGCTCCTGATGATGAAGAAGAGGAGGAGGTTGTAACCAGCCCCCACCAGGAGGGTAACTATGTGCACACAGCAATATAATTCTGTATCCATAACATGTACAGAAACAAAGGGCCAAAAATGAGGGGACAACACACACTACAGTAACAGAAAACAACAATACTGGACACTATGTAATCTACATAAAAACTAAATAACATTGCACTCTACATAACTATCACAAACTAACCGACTAAATGCAATTATACTCTACTGGACTATCACTAACTAACAAACTATATAATCATAAATATTATTAACTAACGAATTGTAATGTAAATCGTCAGTGCATTAACAAATACTACACATAATGCACTAATTGCCTCTTAGGCCTCTTTCACACTTGCGTTGTCCGGATCCGGCAAGTACTCCACTTGCCGGAGGTACACGCCGGATCCGGAAAAACGCAAGTGTACTGAAAGCATTTGAAGACGGATCCGTCTTTAAAATGCTTTCAGTGTTACTATGGCAGCCAGGACGCTATTAAAGTCCTGGTTGCCATAGTAGGAGCGGGGAGCGGGGGAGCGGCATACTTACAGTCCGCGCGGCTCCCGGGGCGCTCCAGAATGACGTCAGAGCACCCCATGCGCATGGATGACGTGCCATGCGAACACGTCATCCATGCGCCTGGGGCACCCTGACGTCACTCTGGAGGGAGCCGCACGGACGGTAAGTATGCTGCTCCCCCGCTCCCCACTATACTTTACCATGGCTGCCAGGACTTTAGCGTCCCGGCAGCCATGGTAACCATTGAGAAAAAGCTAAACGTTGTATCCGGCAATGCGCCGAAACGACGTTTAGCTTAAGGCCGGATCCGGATCAATGCCTTTCAATGGGCATTAATTCCGGATCCAGCCTTGCGGCAAGTGTTCAGGATTTTTGGCCGGAGCAAAAAGCGCAGCATGCTGCGGTATTTTCTCCGGCCAAAAAACGTTCCGTTCCGGAACTGAAGACATCCCGATGCATACTGAATGGATTTCACTCCATTCAGAATGCATTAGGATAATCCTGATCAGGATTCTTCCGGCATAGAGCCCCGACGACGGAACTCTATGCCGGAAGACAAGAACGCAAGTGTGTAAGAGCCCTTAATCTTAATTGAAAGTAATTTTAATATTTTTTAAAATCCTAACAGTAAAATTATACAGCTGCAGCAGGCCGACCAAAGGGAAATGCTGAAGATCAGCGCCCAGCAAACTATAATACGGGAGAAGCAAAGGCGTTTATATCAGCAGCTGCAGCATCTGGATAAGAAGGTGCATCAGCTGAAGGGGCTGCACCATAAGGGGATCCAGGAGTTGCTGGACTTCTATAAACAACTAAAAAAAGTTGCCTCAAAGGCATATTTGTTCATAAAGATTGCTAATAAATATTTCTTTACGCTCTAACGTGTGCTTTCATTTTTAGATATTGTTATGTTTTTGATTAATTTTAACCTATAAGGTTGCAGGATGGCCCCTTTAGTCCTAGGGCAAACTCATCTGGATCAGCACAGACAGCAGCAGCAGCAGGTAAAAGTAATGGTGGAGTAAACAGCCTACAAAAAACTCAGCAGGATCAGGACAGACAGTAGCAGCAGCAGGTACATCGTAAAAAGTGTAGTATAAGGCCTACACATAGCTCCACCACACTCATCAGGACAGACAACAGCAGGTAAATGGTAATGGTGTAGTAAAAGGAGTACACATAGCTGGGCCAAACTCAATCAGAACAGACTGGAACTGGTTCTTTGTTTGTAGCAGGAATATGTTCCCAGGAATGGGACCCCGCCAGACCGGGGAAAACCCCCCAAAAATAATGTATACACATCTTTCAGCAGTATGTTCTTTGTTGGCAGCAGGAATGTGTTCCCATGCATACACATTGCAATATATTGCTTTGCCATTTTTGTATTTCAAAGGATTTTTAAGATTGTAAAGCCCACAAGAAATAAATAAAAAAAAATTAATATAAACACATGACACGGCACAGCCTCAAGAAAATGTGAGTTTATGCAACCAAAAGTGATGTTTCAGTCCACACAATGGGGCCATTCTCAAGCAGTGACAAAGGTGAATGGTGCCAATTGCAAATACAAACTCAGGTGATTATTTAATGAAAACTATTAATAATTGAATTCAATTTAATGTGTTTGATTCATATCGTGTCTAAACATAAAAAATAATGTAAAAAAATTCAATAATATACAACTATTCATACTGTTAAGAGATTATTAACTTCCATTAAAGTATGTGAATTCATATTATCTCCTTAATTCATCACAATTCCAGATTTAAAAAAATATGTCAAAAAGCAATTAAAATATCCAGTGTACCATTTAAAACATAATGGAGGGGGCCAAGAACTAACCAGCATGGATCCAATATAGCGTCCCGTTTGGTTAACAGCGCATGTTGGCGCATTGCTTCCACATTATATAACGAAAAATGTGATGCAATAATGTGATTGCATTGAAGGAGGAACATACACAGGCCACTAGTGTCCATAGACAGGGTGTTGACATGATAACAGATCACGTGTTCGCAACAGAAACTGAATGCAAGCTGAGCCACAAACGCATCCTGTCTATGCGGTCACATGATAGCAAACCTTGGAAATGATAAGAATAACTCCTCAAATGGTGACATGGCTTCAAGAATATTATATATACCACAGTTTACATTGAAAAATGAAAAGTTTGATTCTATAAAAATCTCATGTGCACAGTATCATTTCATAGTTGTCAAGAAGTGACATCAAATAAAAATGTATATAAAGATTTATACATGTGGCAATAACGGTCCATTCCCAAAACAAGATAACCACATGGATGAGTATAACGCCAGTCACACCCAACCATGTGAAGAGGTTAACATAGAAGTCAGGCGTCCTGTTCAGGATGACAGAAAACACTATGTTCAAACCTAAGTCCTGATTAAAACAAACAATAAAATAATAAAATAATAAAATTTCATTAGGGTTCTCAATCAGTCCTGTACAATGTGAACTGTACAAGACCTTTTGAAAAGGGAAGCCCACATGTGGTCCCCAATTAGCTTTAGTAAGAACCACACCAGGGCCGCCCAAAACCCAAGTAAAGCAAAATTATAATAGATAAAATAAAAAACGTTTTTGGGTGAATGAAGCGTAAAACGGCATGATTGTATTTTATTTAAAAGAATATATATATATATATGACCTTAGTAAACGAAGGCAGCACTCGAGATCAAAGTGAACAACAGGGTTTATTGGCCCATGTGACAGCAACGTTTCAGCTCACTCCTTGGAGCCTTTGTTCAGCTTGACAAAGGCTCCAAGGAGTGAGATGAAACATTGCTGTCACATGGGCCAATAAACCCTGTTGTTCACTTTGATCTCGAGTACTGCCTTCGTTTACTAAGGTTGTATTAAGTGGACCTGAGTCTCGGGTTCTTGGAAGGGATAACACCTGTTTTTAGTGTGCTTTTTGCTTTTTTGATTCGTATTAATCATGATAGGGGTGTAGAGGCAGTCAGGAAGTGTCTGGCTAAGACTCAATACACTGATGAATGTAGAGAGTTCATTTTGGACCTGCTCAGTGTAGTACTTAGATAAAATTATTTAGCGTTTCAAGATGGCTACTACCTTCAACAGCAGGGAACCGCAATGGGTTCAAATATGGCGCCGACTTACGCCAACATTTTCATGTCGGGCCTGGAGGCTGAACACGTCTATGTGTCCCACCACTTCAGCCATGTGCGGGGGTGGTGGAGATACATAGACAATGTTTTTGTCGGCTGGGACGGCACTGAAGGTGAGTTGGCGAGTTTTCATGAATTTCTGAATGAAATGGATCCGGAGATCCAATTTACTCTTACGTACTCCACGGAGCAGGTCCGATTTCTGGACACCATGGTTATGAAGCAGGATACCGGATTAGTGACAGATTTGTTTACAAAGCCGACTGATTGTAACAAACTACTGAGGTTTGAGAGCTGCCACCCGCGGTCCATGGTAAAAACACTGCCACGGAGTCAGTTTCTCCGTGTGCAGCGTATTGTGAAAGATCCACAATTATGGATTAAGAGACTGTCAGAAATGGCAGACAAATTAACTAACAGAGGGTATCCAAGAAGATTGGTCCATAGACAGTTGGACGAATTGGAGTCCAAGGGCCCTAAGGAAGTCAACAAACAAGTTAGGGTGCCATTTATTTCCACATACACTGAGGGCAGTTACCAGATAGCAGGCGCTATCAAGAAACATTGGCCTATACTTAGTAGTAACTTTGGCAAGGTTAAAGAATTTGCCGTACCCCCCCCTAATGTCATACAGGAGAGCTGACAGCCTGAGAGATAAATTAGTCAGAGCAGAGGTGGCTGGAGATAGGGCCTCTGTTCAGACGTATATAGGTCGCAAAAAGTATGGATGTTACCCGTGTTTAAGCTGTGTTGATTGTAGCTATATGCTGAAAGGGGAGAAATTCATGCACCCGGTGTTAAATACGCAATTTGAAATACGACACTTCTTGACCTGTGATAGTTCATTTATCGTCTACCTTCTGTCTTGCCCCTGCAATCTCTTTTATGTGGGGGAAACCATCTGTGATGTGAAGACAAGAATGAACTATCATAGGTATTCTATTCGCCAAAAGAGGAGGGATCTCCCTGTGCCCAAGCACTTTGTTGATGCTGGACACAGGGAGAAGGACCTCAAGTTCAGGGTGATAGATCATATCCCCCCCACTCAAAAGGGGAGGTAATAGGGAAAGACTATTAAAACAACGTGAGATTATGTGGAACCATAGGTTACACACATTGAAGCCTGACGGCCTTAATGCAGAATGTAGATGGGAACTATGTGGATAGGGAATGTGCAGTTAGCTCATTGAACATGGGGGGTCTGAATAATTTGGTCTGGTGTGGGGGATGTATAACAGTGCTCTTTTTCTTGAACCTATTGCATCTCTTGTATGTTTATACAATTTTCATTTATTTCAGATAATTTCTGGATGAGCCTAATGACCCTTTATCTATAATATGGATGGAGCCGCGTGTGGACCCCCTGAGTACGCTAGTGAGGAAGTGACCATTGTGAGAAGAATTGGTGGACGGTGGCGGATGTGTGCTGGAATGAGCTACATGGTGCACAATATGTTTATTGATTTCTGCATGTTATTTCACAGCGAGTAAGATGTTGGAGTTGGTGTATGCCATGTTACTAGCCACAAACCTGGAAGCTAGTTGGTATACACACGTAACACCATTTTAGGTGCAAGTAGATGGGAAGGGTTTGTCCCATTGGAGCTGCACGAAATTGTTCTGCGGTTCAGTGGAGGGCCGGTGGGGATGCTGTGGTCGCCTTTGGCTAGTTAGCCGGGTTCGATTGCTGCCGCCCCCCGGCCGTCCCTACTCACTGAGGTTAAGGATGTATTGTGACATGTAGTTTTGTGCACTGTGTGCCTGTCCGGACACTTCCGCCATTGGCCGCACTGGGATACACATCCCATGTCTCCATGGACACTGAACACGCCCCCCGATGCTGTGCGACTGTGGTCGTGTCACATGACCTTGCCCTCCCCCCCTCTGCTGCTGCGCCTGCGATGCGCTCCATTGGATGACGCTGCGGTCCATGGAGTGTGTGCGTAGATGCGCGGCGACGTCGGGGGTTGGGTGAGAGACGTCTGGCCCGACGCATGCGCGTTGCAGAAGGAGGGACGCCAGCGCTGGCTGGCTCGGCGGGTCCACATGCGGTGAGTTCCATTGTTTTTAATTCTAGATATGATGCAGTTGCATCATGAATAATGGATTTTAACCCTTGATGCACTGAGCACTTTTGTACCGGATTCACCATCTGGATTATGCACGCAAGGGACACGATTTTTGTGTATCAAAATGTAAAGTACATATGTAAATTGGAGTGTACATTTTATAGCAATGATGTATGATCACTTTTGTAACTTTTGTATGGATTTATTAGTAATGTATACCAAACACAGGGTGTCATGTGATGATGTGGTTAGAGATCATGTGACCTGATTGATGACATGTGTATTCACTGATTGTATTTGGCATGTATTGAATTGTGGGTATATATACCTAGTTGTATGCACTGTTATGTAGCTTGATAAAGGCCTCATTGAGTAGGCCGAAAACGTTGCTGGGATTAAAGTTTTGGGGTCTTCACCCTGTCACCTAAAGCTGGAAGTGCTGCCTCGTCATTTGTTAAATATATATATATATATATATATATATTTACACACAAAAGATGATGAACAGAGCACATGGGCAAAAAATGTAGCATGCACACCAAGTCTAAAACTGCATGAAAAACAGCACAAAATGGCTGTGGGAAAGTTGCTAAGCTCTTGCAGCCTTCTCAATTGCCCACATGCTAGAAGCAGGAAGGGATCAAGTGTACTGTGAAAAAAAAAAATATATATATTTGATTTTACGAATATATAGCACTATATTCTAAATATTCGCAAATTCTCGAAGTGCGGATATTCGCAGTTAAACACTAATTCGCGATTAAACACTGCCGAATATTCGCGCTTAACACTAATTTGGATCGAATTCCACTTTGTCAGCTTCGATTCGCTCATCTCTAACAGTTATCCCTTATTCTGTGGAATACTCCTTTAGACTTTTCTTCCACTTTTTTGGACACAGAGGTAAGATATAGTAGGTGAGGTGGTGGGTGACTTTTAAATTGGATGTTTTTTAATTAAACATTTATATTACGTAAAATAATTGTTCATTGTCAGAAATTTGGACAGTTGCACTTTTCATTACACATAGCCTGGGAGTGTTTGATGCATGCGTACTAGGAAAAAGAGTAGGGCAGGAGGGCCATACTAAGTTTTGCTTTGGTGCCCTATGAGATCTGTGTAAGTTTCTCTTACAGTATAATGGGCCGGCCACCATTATCTTAATTGAAGATCTCAGCCGAAATCCTGTGCCCGAGATCTTCAAACAAGATGAGGGTGGCCGCACCATCGCGAGCAACTGGAGGTGGTAAGTATGACAATTTTTTTTTCTGTTAATTTTGAACTGTATTATTACTCTCTGATGCCGTGATCATGTATGAACGCAGCATCTGAGGGGTACAATGATGAGGGCGCGGCACAGTAGCTGCTCTCTTTTATTGCACCCACTACTTACAAAAAAATGCTCTTTGTGACAAAGTAACGTAACAAAATGTTTTTTTTTTTTTTATTCAGCGAAGCAGCCGAATCGAACCTACCAAAAGTTCGCTCATCTCTGGTGGTGATCATTTTACCAGAAAAATTAGGGTTGCATGCTATTGACAGAATCTTAAATGGAGCATCCATTACAGATGTGAACCCAGCCTAAGACTAGTTGTGGCCAGGAGTGCCCCTAATATCCCCTACTGAGGTAATCTGAGACATATCTGACGTGACTGGTTTCTGCTAAAATAATGTAATATGCAATACTGCATATGGATTAAAGGGGTATTCCTATCTGGGAAATTGAAGGCATATTGCCATCAATGTCAGATAGGTGCTGGTCCCACCTCTGGGACCCACTTCTATCTAGAGATCGAGACCCCCAAAGTGAAGGAAAGCACACCGCACATGTGCAACATCCCACTGTTCACCACTCTGGGAGGTCCCAAAATAGCAGAGTGAACGCACTTGTCTATTTTCAAAAGTCCTATAGGAGTGAATGGAGAGTGCATCACGAAAGCGCGGCCATCTCTCTATTCATTACTATAGGACTGCCAGAAATAGCTGAGCCAATGCTTAGCTATTTTCGGAACTGCCATATTGATGAACATATGTGGATGCTCACTGTTCTCTTTGGGTGCCTTGTTCTAGAGATAAGAGCAGGTCCCAGACCTGGAACCCCCACCTATCCCCCACAATTCCTAACAATATGCCTTCAATGTCCCAGATAGGAATACTCCTTTATCTCTACTTCCAATCATAATTTTCCTAAAAAGTAGACCCAATAATGTGTATAAACCGAAGATAAAATGTGAGCATTTAAAGGCATTTAACTTTGTCTCCAGATCTTATCACATTTACTCAAGTGCCCCACATAGAAACAGTGAGACTCAGAATTGTTTGCTTCAACTCCAATCTGCTCAGTGAATGCATGTGCTATATTATACAGGAGTGGTTGTGATTATGTGACATTCATACAATAAATGTGCAAGCTTTCCCCACATAGGGGTCTCTATTAGCCCAGCATGATGCCAATAGAAAGTCAGCAAGAAGTAGCTTTGCATTTAGTTTTGCTGAAGTGAATTAATTTTTGCATTCTGTGTCATGCAAGCTGTGTTTCTGCTGAGTCAGCCTTTTTCATCTATGTGACCTGGTTTTGTAATCCTTTTATTAATGTTATGAAAATAGCTTTCCTCTACCATTTGAAGAGATCAATAGGAAACCACAGTACAGAAAATACATTAGCTCTCAGAGGTCTCTGTTAGGATTATTTGCATCAATACAAAATGAATTAATCATGGGGCCATTTAAATAATCAGTCACACGCTTGCATTCTGTCTCCGTTCATAGCTACGCTTCATTTCTTCTGTAGAGTCTTTTGTTCTCTGCATCTACAACACACAGAGTAATACCAATTTCAGAATTTGCTTTCTTGGACTTGTCTTGCCATTTATCTATTAATTTATTTTTGGAGTTTATTTTTAGAGACTTTTTGCCTTTCTTTTTGTACTTGTCAGATGAGTCACACATGTTCTACAAGATAAGAAGGTCATGGAGAATGTCTGGTTGACTAAAGATAATTGGGAGAATTTAGAAAAAATAATTGAGCAACATTTTTGCTTTACTTATATCTTTTTAGCTAGATAATGTACAATAAACTTTAGGTTATTGTTTTAGTCCTGTTTTATCTATTTAGTACACTGAGTAAAGACGCAATATTTGTAGATATTACTAAATGGGGCAGAGTAATTCACATTACAGAGGATAGTATTTTATTACAGTGTGACTGATTTGGATGGAGAAGTGTCAAATGAATTTTAATCACCTAACTGTTTTGCCCATGCTCAGATGGGGCTGTTGGAAAAGTACTTAACTGTTCTGCCCAAGCTGGGCTCAGGCAGAAGTGGAAGGGAGGGGTCCGCTTTAGCTGTTGATATCTCCTGGTTGGTAGCAACTAGAAGCAGGGCATCCTTTTTGAAAGCTGTCATTCAGGCTTTCATACAAGACCAAAATGAAAGCATCACTGTTAGAAATTGTTAGTTTGTTAGAATTAGAGCATTACTGTTAGAAATCGCTTTTACTTTCACTTTCAGGTGTATTCATTGCATCCCAATTTCTAACAGTGATATCTTCCCACATAGTGAAGATAATGCTGTCATTCTGGTATTGATTGAAAGCTTGGAATGCCAGCTTTCAAACAATACAAACATATCTCTAGCTGCTACCAAACAGTGACAATAGTAGCCGAAGCAGTTGCCCTCCCCATTCCTTCAGAGTGGAGTAATAAAAAAATATATAGAATTGTGTCATTATCGTACTGACCCACATAATAAAATTATGTCATTTTTTCCACACAGTGAACGCCGTAAATAAATTCCACAAAATACATTTATTTACTATACTACATACATAGTTCCTAAAAAAAACAAATCCCGCAAAATTAAAAATAAATTTAGAAGAAAAAATTTAAAAGTAAGGACTGCTTTAACATAAAGGAGGAAAATATTATTGGTCCTTAAGGCTAAAATTAATTATGTCACTAAGGGGTAAAAAATGCAATTGTGTCCCCTGTGTTGTACAGTACATCAAAAAGATTTACTGCAGACACATATAAAAAATGTACAATAAAAAAGTGACATTTTTTAAGGGGTAAAAAATGCAATTGTGTCCACTGTGTTGTACAGTACATCAACAAGATTTACTGCAGACACATATAAAAAATGTACAATAAAAAAGTGACATTTTTGGGAGGGTTTTTCCAATTTTAATGTGACTGTTAAAGAGAGCTTGTTTCATCGACCGCAATGTACAGTCTGTGGACAGCAGGTTATGGAGCAGGGGCAACTGGGCAGATCTATCAGAATATATTTGTTATAACTTGCATTTTCAGAAATTCCTGCTTATATCTGGGATTAGGAATCCAGTGGGCAGTCTTATAAATGATTGACAGCCTACCATATCTGTACAATCAAAAAGTTGTGAGAAAAGTTGACCTTTTTCATGCATATGGATGAATGAAGAAGATCCACTTATTTAAAAACTTATTGATGTGCTGCTTTGCTTATTCAATTTTTACATTCCTAATGCCCTGAGCTGTGGTCCTTTTGAGGAATTGTACCCACTTTCTTTTACCTGGTGCTGCTTTTGTTTAGTTTTTCTTAATAACTGTGCACAGAGATAGCTGTCAATCAGTCACTTGGACCACCCATGGGACTCCTAAGACCAGAATTAGCTAAAAACATAAATGAAAAAGTTTCAAGTCATATTGAAACTTTTCCCTCAGAACTATTTTTCAGTCTTCTCGATCCCTCCTTCTCTATAATCTGTTGCCCACAGGCATAACTGCATAATCAATGTGTGAGGTTCCTTTAATTGTTAAAATTATGGAGAAAACTGAGACTGAAAGTGATTTGAGGATACCGGTGGACAATAAAACCCTGGCAATGAGCTGTTAACACTGGGGGAACACATCAGGGCCTCCATATGTATTATTGCATGGTTCCCACTGAGCCACTCTTTGTCCTGTGAAAAACAGAGGTGTCCCAAGTAGGAGCCCAAATGTCCTAGCAAGATATTTTGAGAATGGTTGCCTTGATTGGTCAACCACTTTAAATTTAACAACAAGTTTTTAGTTTTATCCTCTCTGCTATTCATGCATCACAATTGTCATTAGACTTGCATGGAAATAAACATATGAATAACTGGAAACTGGGGAATGAATGGGGAAAAAAAAAACAGGGACGTACACAGATCTCATAAGGCCCTATAGCAAAACATAGTATGGACCACCTTTAACCACCCAGGCATGCATGCATCAATCACTTCCAGGCAATGCATAATGCACAGCCCAATGCTAATAAAAAGAATTGTAAATAAAAAAGTTGCCCTTGGCCTCACCCACTTCGATCAACTTATTAGTTGGAAAAAGTTGAAGAGTTGCTGCACAAATATGGCACCGAATATATTTACACGACACAACTACCATAACTGACATAAATATATTGATAAATCTCCCCGATACACCTCTAAATGATTGCTTCCCTTTATATAATATATTAAAGCACCAATAGGGGTAGTTTGGGGCTTGGGAATTTATACAGTTACCATTGACTGCAATGGAAGCTGTAATAATCTCCTTGCACTGAACCCCCTCTAGTGATGGCTGCAAGGAAATGCAGCATTTTCATCTAGGGAAGAGAAAAAATGAGTTAAGTGCTGGGTCTCCTCAACCTCCCCCCCCCCCCTTCCCCCAACTGGGTTCCCATAGCAGTTGTGTGTTCAGCCTTATTTTTCTTTGAAAGAAATTCCCCTGAAAAGAAAATCTTAGCAATGTACAAAAGCTATTTTTGTTCATACATCACCTTATTATTCTTTGGCCATAGCCTTGTAATTTTTTTTCCTTTTAGATGTCATTTTATGTAAAATTTGCAGATGAGATTGAATATTTGTTTTGTGAGCTAATACACAGCGCAGAGAGATCAAAGTAAACAATAGAAAAGCAAATGTTTAAAATGGCAGTAATAATCAGCAAATGCTAGCAGAAGTCATGCCACAACATCGTCATGCAATATAACATTATGAAAGTTCTGAATGAAACCGAAGCCCCGTTCTTCATAGTCATTATATATGGCCAAGAGGTTATTTAAGCAGCACATACTACTGTGCTCCATGGGGATCTGCGGTTCACTAAAGAGGTGTAACTAAATAAAGGTCACACAGATAAAAACATAGAGGGAGAGACGGCTGAAAGTTGTTCGACAGTGCTAATGTGTCTTATTTTCTACAACGTTTATTTTTGATTATTAAAAGCTTTTGAAATGTCACTCACCAACCTTAAATGCCCTCGGTTTTTCCTCCATAGTTTAAAAAGCCCTAAAAAGAATAACAGCACTCAGTGTTAGGAAATAGGCAATTTGTCACAATTCTGGATTCTGGAAAAGTCAATTGGACTTGCAGAAGTTTAGTTTTTTTATTTAATCTAATATATGTTACTGTTGTAATGTAAAACACAGAAGACTTCTTCCCAAGGCTTTTTCTTTTACTAAAATAGGATTATTGATATTGTTCTGTTTAACCACTTGCTGACGGCCAGTTGACTATTCACGTCCGGGCTGTTTGCATTTACATTGCAGAGGTGGCAACAGCACGCTAATTGTGCAGCTGCAAGAGCTGCCCACAGAGAAGGCAGAGATATTTTATTTACCATTTCTGCCTTCTCCATCGCTGTATACACGGGATTATGAGTATACAATTAGAGTTGAGCGGACACCTGTATGTTCGGGTTCGACAGGTTCGGCCGAACTTCACAAAAAAGTTTGAGTTCGGGACCCGAACTTGACTCCGAACACGAACCCCATTGAAGTCAATGGGGACCCGAACTTTTGAGCACTAAAATGGCTGTAAAAATGTCATGGAAAGGGCTAGAGGGCTGCAAATGGCATCAAAATGTGGATAAGAGCATGGCAAGTGCTCTGCAAACAAATGTGGATAGGGAAATGACTTTAAATAACATAAAATACGTAAAAATAAAACATAATAATCTTGATCTAGGAGGACGAGGTCTATATGAAGTAGGAGGTTGAGAAGGCGTTGAATGTGGCAGTGTAGGTGGAAGCGGCGGTGGAGGAGAAACACACTAGGTAGCCTACACTGCTTTTTGGTTTTAAATTTATTTATATTTTTTTAAATTAGGGTACACCCCAAAACATTGGGAAATATAACCTGTGATAACCCTCTACAGTGGTGCTAAACACACGTTCAAACAATACACTGGCTGCAGGGCAGGCCAGCACCTCCAAGGCGTAAAGAGCAAGCTCAGGCCATGTGCCCAATTTGGAGACCCAGAAGTTGAAGGGGGCAGACCCATCATTCAGTACGTCTAGGCTTGTGCACACATACTGCTCCACCATGTTGCACGACCCCGTGATGTCCACGATCCAATTGGATATCATCTCTATCAACTTTCGATGTTCTTTTATATGCCTACCATGGTGATCACAGGTGGTGGGGAATCAGGGTTCCAGGCCAGAGAGGGAGCCTGAGAAAGAGATACCACTTCCAAGGGAGGTCAATGGATGAAATTAAATGTAATCGAGCGGAAATGTGGGACAAAGTATTGAAGCATAAGCTTCCAAGTTAAGGAGGGGGTGCGCGGCAATTACCCACTCCCGACTCGGGGAGGTAGTGTCGATAAATAACAATACAGGATTCTTAAGATGCCCTGTTACTGGAATGATTCATAAAAACATTATAGGGAATGTCACTGCGGTATTTTGGATTTGGTAACGTTAGACAGGAAAGGACCTGCTGCCGCTTTGTTGACTCTAGATAACTTCTGCCTGATCGCACATCCCTGTGATGTCCACGATCCATTTGGATATCTTCTGTCAACTTTCGATTTTCTTTTCTGAGACTACCATGTTGATCTCGGTTATTGGCGAATCAGGGTTCCACGCCGGAGAGGGAGTGTGAGAAAGGGAGACCTCATCCAAGGGAGGTCAATGGCTGCAATGGGATGAAGCAGAAATGTGGTACAAGTTATTAAAGCAGAAGGGCCAATTAAAGACAAATTTTAGAAATTTAAGTCCTTGTCATCTATGCAGAGCAGGGGTTTTTCATCGCCAGAAATGGGTTAATGTCAACCCATTCCACCAATGGAACAGATTATTTTTTTACATTTTGGTCCCTGTCACCTATGCAAAGCAGGGGTTTATTCATGGCAAAAATTGTAAAATGTCAACCCAAGAATGTAACAAAAAAATGTGTGGAATTTATTAACCTGTCTACTAGGTAGAGCAGGTGTCTATCACAGCAAAAAATTGTTGCATGTCACCCAAAAATGTAACATAAAAATAAGTGAAATTTATTAAGCTGTCAACTAGGTAGAGCAGTGGTATATCACACCCAAAAATTGGTAAATTTTACCTGAAAATGTAACAGAAAAATTGTGAATTTTTTTTAACCTGTCTACTAAGGGCTCTTTCACATCTGCGTTATAGTCTTCCGGCATAGAGTTCCGTCGTCGGGGCTCTATGCCGGAAGAATACTGATCAGGATTTTCCTAATGCATTCTGAATGGACAGTCCGTCCTTCAGGATGCATCAGGATGTCTTCCGTTCCGGAACGGAACGTTTTTTGGCCGCAGCAAGTAGCGCAGCATGCTGCGCTTTTTGCTCCGGCCAAAAATCCGGAACACTTGCCGCAAGCCCGGATCCGGAATGAATGCCCATTGAAAGGCATTGATCCGGATCCGGCCTTAAGCTAAACGTCGTTTCGGCGCATTGCCGGATCCGACGTTTAGCTTTTTCTCAATGGTTACCATGGCTGCCGGGACGCTAAAGTCCTGGCAGCCATGGTAAAGTGCAGTGGGAAGCGGGGAGCAGCATACTTACCATCCGTGCGGCTCCCGGGGCGCTCCAGAGTGACGTCAGGGCGCCCCAAGCGCATGGATCACGTGATCGCATGGACACGTCATCCATGCGCATGGGGCGCTCTGACGTCACTCTGGAGCGCCCCGGGAGCCGCACGGATGGTAAGTATGCTGCTCCCCCGCTCCCCACTACTACTATGGCAACCAGGACTTTAATAGCGTCCTGGGTGCCATAGTAACACTGAAAGCATTTTGAAGACGGATCCGTCTTCAAATGCTTTCAGTACACTTGCGTTTTTCCGGATCCGGCGTGTAATTCCGGCAAGTGGAGTACACGCCGGATCCGGACAACGCAAGTGTGAAAGAGGCCTAAGTATAGCAGTGGTATATCACCCAAAAATTTGTGAATTTCACCCTAAAATGTAACAGAGAAATTATAGAATTTTTTTTAACGGTCTACTAGGTATAGCAGTGGTATATCACACCCAAAAAATTGAGAATTTTAACCCAAAAATGTAACAGACAAATTAGTATTTTTTAAATTTTTTACCTGTCTACTAGGTGTAGCAGTGGTATATCACAGCCACAAATTTGTGAATTTCATCCGAAAATGTAACAGACAAATTAGTGATTTTTTTTTTCCTGTCTACAAGGTATAGCAGTGGTATATTACACTCAAAAATGTAACAGACAAATTAGAAATGACATCAAATAAAATAAAGTAAAATAGGTACAAATAAAAAAAAAATGGATTTATGAGGCGGAGGTCCATACGGTGTAGGAGTTTGAGAAGGCGGTAGACGTAGAGGTGTAGGTGGAAGCAGCGGTGGAGGAGGACGAGGTAGCCAACACTGGTTTTTGGTTTTAATATATATATATATCATTTTTTTTTTATTAGTGTACACTCCAAAAGAGTGTGAAATATTAAAAATACAAGAATGAGCAATTGCGCTGTAGTATAACAATGGCTGGTTAAGGTCGGTATACATGTCTATTCTGCACAAGGTATGGAAAAGTCCTGTGGGATCCAAGCCTGCTTCATTTTAATGAACGTGAGCTCATCTACATTGGCTGTGGGCAGACGACTGCTCTTGTCTGTGATAACGCCCCCTGCCGTGCTAAACACACGTCCAGATAATAAACTGGCTGCAGGGCAGGCCAGCACCTCCAAGGCGTAAAGGGCAAGCTCAGGCCATGTGCCCAATTTAGAGACCCAGAAGTTGAAGGGGGCAGACCCATTATTCAGTACGTGTAGACATGTGCACACATACTGCTCCACCATATTGGTGAAATGCTGCCTCCTGCTAAGACATTCCATATAAGCTGGTGGTGCTGGTTCTTGTGGCATGCTTACCTAAGCGTTTCAACATTTCGGCCATGCAAACCTTGCCTTCTGAGGTGCTGACGGTGCCCCAGCTGCGTTGGCAACCTCTTCCTCCTCCTCTGCCGTCACCTTGTGCTTCCACTGTGCCCTCGCTGTCAGGTGGGAATGCGTCTACCAGCGTGCGTTTTTACTCACGCATCTTACGATCATGTTCCAGTGAGGGAATTAAGGACGGTACGTTGTTCTTGTAACGGGGGTCCAGCAGCGTGGCCACCCAGTAATCAGCACAAGTTAGAATGTGGGCAACTCGGCAGTCGTTGCGGAGACACTGCAGCATGTAATCGCTAATGTCTGCCAGCCTGCCCAGAGACAACGAAAAGCTGTCCTCTGTGGGAGGTGTATCGTCTGTGTCCTCTGTATTCCCCCAGCCACACACCAGTAATGGCCATGAGCTGGTCTGGGTGCCACCCTGCTGTGAACATGGTTCCTCCTCCTCCATCTCCTCCACCTCACCATCCTCCAGAACTGTGCCCTGGCTGGAAAATTGTGTACCTGGCTTTTGTGGGTGCAGGAACCCACCCTCCGAGCCACTTGTGAATGACTGGCCGGAAACCCTATGAAATGATCCCTCTTCTTTCTCCTCATCCTATGCCACATAATCTCTTCCATCATCGCCAGCAGCGTTTTTTTAAGGAGGCATAGAAGTGGGATAGTAATGCTGAGAACGGCGTTATCGGCACTGGCCATGTTGGCACTCGAAACAGCGCAACAAGGAACAGAGGTCTCGCATGGTGGCCCAGTCATTGGTGGTGAAGTGGTGCTGTTCCGCAGAGTGACTCACCCATGTGTGCTGTAGCTGAAACTCTACTATTGCATGCTACTGCTTGCACAGTCTGGCCAGCATGTGCAAGGTGGAAGTGGAGTTCCATCTTGTGGGCACATCGCATATGAGGCGGTGAGCGGGAAGGCTGAAGTTACGCTGCAGCGCTGACAGGCTTGCAGCAGCAGGGTGAGAACGCCGAAAGCGCGCACAGACAGCCTGCACTTTATGCAGCAGCTCTGATATATCGGGGTAATATTTAAGGAATCTCTGCACCACCAAATTCAGCACATGCGCCAGGCAAGGGGTGTGCGTCAAACCAGCTAGTCCCAGAGCTGCTACGAGATTTCGCCCATTATCGCTCACAACCAGGCCGGGCTTGAGGCTCACTGCCACCAACCACTCATCGGTCGATTGTTCAAGGCCTGTCCACAGCTCCTGCGCGGTGTGTGGTTTGTCCCCCAAACAGATACGTTTTAAAACTGCCTGCTGTCGTTCACCCCTGGCTGCTCTGAAGTTGGTGGTGAAGGTGTTACGCTGACCGGATGAGAAGCCGGTAGAGGATTAGAAAGCAGAGTAGGAGGAGGGAGCAACAAGAGGCAAACTGAAGCGCCCTGCAATCCTCGGTGGTAGAAGGACATGCGGCAAACTGCTATCTGCCTCAGGCCCAGCCGCCACTGCATTTACCCAGTGTGCTGTTATGGAGATAAAATGTCCCTGACCAGGTCCACGTATCCGTAGTGAGGTGCACCTTGCCACAGATGCGCAGTGCACACTTAATTTTGTCTCCCACTTGGTTGTGCAGGGAACGGACGGCACGCCTGGAAAATTAGTGGCGGCTGGGCACGACGTACTGTGGACAGCCACCGCCATAAGGCTTTTAAAACTCTCCATCTCCACCAGACAGAATGATAGCATTTCAAAGGACAGTAATTTTGAAATGCTCGCATTCAGGGCCAGCAATCGCAGGTGGGTAGGGGGGTACTTCCTCTTCCGCTCCAGTGTTTGGGAGATGGAGAACTGAACGCTTCCGTGGGACATTCTTCCACCGAGGCCACTTCCCCTATATGACGCTCTCAAATTTCTCAAATTTAGGATCTTGCCCTTAATGGGCGTTTTAATAATAGCAGAATAGAACCACAGTATGTAAAGGGTGTATCTCACACATACAGATGCAAACTAGGCCACAATTAAAGATTTTTGCCCAAAAGGGGTGTTTTATTAATAGCAGAACAGAACCACAGTATCTAAAGGGTGTATCTCACAATAACATATAAAGCAAAGGCTGCAAAGGGTGTTTTAATAATAGACGAATAGAACTACAGTATGTAAATGGTGAATCTCACACGTACAGATGCAAACTAGGCCGCAATAAAAGATTTTTGCCCAAAAGTGGTGTTCTATTAATAGCAGTATAGAACCACAGTATCTAAAGGGGGTATCACACAATGACATATGCAGCAAAGGCTGCAAAATTAAGTTTGTTTTACCCAAAATGGCTGTTTTTCAAATAACAGAATAGAACCACAGTATCTAAAGTTTGTATCTCACAATGACATATGCAGCAAAGGCTGCAAAATTAAGTTTTTTACACAAAATGGGTGTTTTTTTAATAACAGAATATGACAGCAGTATATAACGTTTGAATTTCACACGTACAGATGCAGCAAGGGCTGTAAAATTTTATATTCTGCCCAAAAAGTGTGTTTATTAAAACCCAGAAAATTATAGCTGTATTTCTAGCTCAAATTGCACACTGACTAATGCGGCAGAGGCCCAAAATGAAGGTTATTGCCACAAATTGGTGTTTTTTCAAAGCCAGAAAATTATTGAAGTATTTCAAACTTGTTTTTAACAATTAAAGATGCAGCAAGGGCTGCAATATTAAGTATTTTGCCCAAAAAGTTTTTGTTTTTTACTAACAGAATCTGACAGCTGTATATAACACTTGAAATACACATGTGCAGATGCAGCAAGGGCTGTAAATTTGTGTATTTTGCACAAAAATGGGTGTTTTTTAAAACTCTGAAAATTATAGCTGTATTTCTAGCTTAAATTGCACACTGACTATTGCTGCAAAGGCACCAGATGTAGGATATTGCCAAAAAAGGGTGTTTTTTTTTTAAACCAGATTATTCCAGTATTTCAATCTTGGATTTGAATGTCACCAAAGCACAGATGCTGTGCTGCTGCACTGAGCTTGCATAAAATGGCCGCGCCCACCTAACTAAAAGAGGGATAAAAGTTATTTTTCTCTGTCACTGGGCTCAGGGCAGGGTAAAAAGATTGTGCACTGCACCCACACAACTAAATCTAAGTAGATCCCTGAGTTCAATTGGAGTTCTGATTAAAGATTCTGTCCTATTCTCTCCCTCACAGCAGTAGCATCCTCTCCCTACACTAAGCACAGCTATCACAACCGGCGTGCCGATCACATACGTGACGCAAAGGGAGGGGAAAGGGAAGGCCCTGTCCAAGTGAGAGGGAAATATGGTGACCCCTAATTCACCTTGAGGCTGGCACCTGGCTGCCCTGACATCCCTAGATGGGTTTCTCACCTGTACGCCGATCACATGCCTAAACCCTGGCTTTCCTTAAGATGAGCCCTAAGTAGTGAATAGGGCGGTGGGAACACTAGTCCGCACCACTAACACTAAAGGGAAACACCAGGGAGAGGACAGACAATACTGACAAAACATATAATCCCAGGTGGGCGACAACAGCGGACAACAAAAAACCAACAGGGATCCGGAGGGTAACGCTCTGGTACGACAACCAGGAATAACAGCGACACAGCTCCATTGGGTCAAGTATAGAAGTCCAGGCAGGAAGCTCTATATCTGGCAACCAGAGAAGTGAGAGAGGGGAATATAAAGAGGTTGGGAGTGCTGAACAAGAAACAGCTGAGGAGAAGAAGCTACGGATCCCTGAGTGAGACAAAAGGATTGCAAGGCAAACACAGAAAACTATCATTAAGAAACAGAGCGATCTCTAGACATAGAGTGCGTAGCCACCTGCTGCGACTTCCTTACCCCGGGTATAACGGAGTCAGATGTGGCTCTTGACACCCTCGTGACAACAGCAGAGTGGCGTGCAGCGCTACGTGACTCCAGGTTATATAGAGGCTGGGTCACATGCTGCACTGGCCAATCACAGCCATGCCATTAGTAGGCATGGCTGTGATGGCTTCTAAGGTCACACAGTTAAATGCCAAACACCGAACCCGAACTTTTACTGTAATGTTCGGGTTCGGGTCCGGGATCCAAAAGTCCTAAAGTTCGGTACGAACCCGAACTTTACAGTTTGGGTTTGCTCAACCCCAATAATAATAAATCTGGCTGTTAATTCTGTGGGTGACCTATGGCGATTTTTTGGTGGTTGTAATGCATCATCTTTGTACCCCTGACACAGAAATATAATAGCACCACACCAAATCACAAGACACAGCATATAGTAAATAAAATAAAATAAATTATTTAATGCATACATAGATAAAAAAATTATAGCAGTGGCATGTATGCACAGGAGAGAAAAAAAAAAACATACATTTAGTCACATATCAAAAATCCAAACTTCTTGATCAGTGATATGCATATCAATATCTATTACACCTGCATCAAGGTGAAAACCGTGTAGAAATCACACAGTATAGCAGATTAAAAAAACTCCAAATAGAGGGCAAGTGATTGATAGAAGAGAATGGGAATCACATAAATTAGATGTACCAGTATAAAGTGCAAAGTGCCATAAATAACAAGTTATTTTTATCTGTCACTGGGCTCAGGGCAGGGTAAAAAGATTGTGCACTGCACCCACACAACTAAATCTATGTAGATCGCTGGGTTAAATTGGAGTTCTGATGAAAGTTTATTTCCTATTCGCACCCTCACAGCAGCATCCTCTCAAAGCAGAGTGGCCGTCCCCTAGTCAGTATGCCTGCTACTGCCCACCGCACCCAGGGACTGAGCACACCAAAGCCATCTCCAAGGAGTTCCCTGACGTTACAGTTCTTTAGACAATGTGCTGACGATAGGATGCGAGTGGTTTGCACGCTGTGCAATCAGAGCCTGAAATGAGGCATAAATGTTCTAAACCTGAGCACCTCTTGCATGACCAGGCATCTAAATGCAAAGCACGAGCTGCAGTGGAGTATGTCACAAACGTACCTGTATGCAGAAGGATACCGCACGTGACAAGGGGTGGTTAACTTACGGTTAACCCTTTTATAGATACAATTCGGTATACTGCCACCACGTGTTTTAATGGCACACGAACCGACTACCGGTCTCTCACCCTCACGCAGAGCAGGGAATGGACCAGCTACCGCTTGCTAACCGATCGCAATCGTTCAGCCAAGCAACAATCAAAATGACCTTTCTCACACAAAATGATAATGTTACTTTCTTCAGAGACAGGATTCATTCATTCCTTTGCTTAGAACATGGAAGACTTAGCAAATAAAATTTTTCTATCTTTTAATAAAAAGTGAAAGGAAAAACAGTGCATATATACATTTATAGAAAAATCACTATTCTAGATAATAAGTTTCAAGGTAATAGTAATTCACGACAGTTAAAATAAAATGGATAATGGATGAAACGTATACTTAAGTTCCTCTGTTTCAGTCCTTGAAGCCATTGTGCAATCCGATTGGTATAATATCAGTGGACCCTGAGCACTGACATTCAGAATGCAATACAAATCCAGGTGTTAAGGCAAGGCAGGGTTGCCATACAATGCTCTGACAGCATCTTAGAATAGTTCTAAAACAGGAGGTGCCAGCAGTTCTGCCCACCAATGGTACAAACGTGTGGGCAGGGTTGAGGAGGTGTCAGCAAGGTTTATGTCCTTATTCTGGCTGAGCTCACAGTTCTGTGGAACCACTAAATGCAGCTATGGGCTTGTGGTTCTCCAGGATGGCTTAAAGCTGGCTTTTTAGCCTTGCAAGGGCACAAGAACATACTGTATGATATCTCCGTGAATCCGACCTTAGCCAGTGCAGAATATGCCTACGACCAGCGATATGAAAAATGACTATGTTTGAGTCCCTCAAGGGTTCAATAGGTTACTTTCCCATCTCTCTCTGGTCCCCTGTTGGGACTGTAGTCAGAATGTCTGGCTAATGTTATCCCAGGATCCAGTATTTTACAATATAGTCATCTTAGGGCATCTGTATTGTTATTTATCGTCACTACCTCCCCGAGTCAGGAGTGAATAATTGACACGCACCCCCTCCTTTCATTCGATTCTTCCTCTTTAATAACTTGTCCCACATTTCTGCCTGATCACATTTCAGCCATTGACCTCCCTTGGATGTGGTATCTCTTTCTCAGGCACCCTCACTGGCATGGATCCCTGATTCCCTGTTACCCATGATCACCATGGTAGGCGCATAAAAGAACATCGAAAGTTGATTGGGAAGATACCAAATTGGATCGTGGATGTCACAGGGACGTACAACATGGTGGAGCAGTATGTGTGCACACGCCTACACGTACTGACTGATGGGTCTGCCCCCTTCAACTTCTGTGTCTCCAAATTGGGCACATGGCTTAAGTTTGCCCTTTATGCCTTAGAGGTGCTGGCCTTCCCTGCAGCAAGTGTATTGTCTGAATGTTTGTTTAGCACGGCAGGAGGGGGGTATCACAGACAAGCGCAGCCGCCTGTCCACAGCCAATGTGGACAAGCTCACGTTCATTAAAATGAACCAGGCAGGGATCCCACAGGACTTGTCCGTACCTTGTGCAGAATAGACATGTATACCGGCCTCACTCAGCCATTGTTGTACTCCAGCACACTTTCTCTTTGTTTACATTTTCATATTTCCCAATGTTTTGGGGTCTACCCAATTTTCAACAAAAATAAATAAATAATAAAATAAAATAAAAAACAATACCAAAAACCAGTGTTGGCTACCTCCTCCTCCTTCACTGCCGCTTCCACCTACACCGCCACATCCACTGCCTCCTCAACCTCCTAGGCATTCACCTGGCAGAAAATAATTTGTGATGATGTGGCTGTAGGTACATTAGGCGGTTACTGGATACAATTTTTACTGTAGGCCACTGGAGTACAGGCCCTAAAAATTAGGCATTCATCTGACAGAGAAAAACTTGTGATTATGTGGTTGGAGATACATTAGGCGGTCACTGGATACAAATTTTACTGTAGGCCAGTACAGGCCCCAAAAATTAGGCATCAACCTGATAGAAAATAACTTGTGATGATGTGGCTGGAGGTACATTAGGCGGTCACTGGCTAAAAATTTTACAGTAGGCCACTGGAGTATAGGCCCCAAAAATCATGCATTCACCTGACAGAAATGAACTTGTGATGATGTGGCTGGAGGTACATTAGGCGGTCACTGGCTAAAAATTTTACAGTAGGCCACTGGAGTAGAGGCCCCAAAAATCATGCATTCACCTTATAGAAAAGAACTGATGATGTGGCTGGAGGTAAATTAGGAGGTCACCGAATAACAATTTTACTGTAGGCCAGTCGAGTATAGGCTCCAAAAATTATGCATTCACCTGATAGAAAAGAACTTGTGATTATGTGGCTAAAGGTACATTAGGCAGTCACTGGCTCAAATTTTTACTGTAGGCCAGTACAGGCCCCAAAAATTAGGCATTCACCTGACAGAAAAGAACTTGTGATGATGCAGCTGGAGGTACATTAGGCGGTCACTAGATAAACATTTTACTGTAGGCCACTGGAGTACAGGCTCCAAAAATTAGGCATTCACCTGACAGAAAAGGCCTTTTATGCTGCTGTATATACATAAGACAAGGAAAAATTATTTGTTCTGGATGGTGGTGGATATGTGTGTGCTGGCATGAGAAAATTAATTTACACATGGTTATCATAGGTGTTGAATTCCTCCGAGATCCATGCCTCATTTATTTTTAGAAGTGTGAGGTAGTCCACACTGTCATGAGCTAGGCGAGTGCACTTATCGGTCACGATGCCCCCTGCTGCGCTAAACATCCTTTGGACAGAAGGCCGGACGAGGGGCAAGCCAAGAGCTTCATGGCAAATTATGCCAGCTCTGGCCACAGGTCAAGCCTGCACACCCAGTAGTCCAGGGATTCCTTGCTTCTCAGAGCTTCCAAATCAGCCGTTAACATTAATGTAGTCGGACACCTGTCTGTCTAGGTGTTCCCTGAGGCTGGCTCTGGTGGGCGACTGTCGATGGGGTGCCTGCAAGAATGATCTCATATCTAAAGTGACCAAGACATCTTCAAACAGTCACGTAAGGATTGGTACCCGCACCTGTTTTGTTGTGGGTGGAAATCCCTCTGCCAGCATCTGCAACAGAAGAATACAGCATCTCTCGCAGCAATGCCTGAATATGCTGCATTCTGCCAGCCCTCTGTGATGCTGGTAACATGTCCGCCATTTTGTGTTTGTAACGGGGGTCTAAGTACTTTGCCACCCAGTACTGCTCCTTGCCCTTTATGATTTTTATACGGGGGTCCCTCTTCAAACACTGAAGCATGAAGGCCCCCATTTGCACTAAATTGAAAGCGGTGGAGTGTCCTGGCTCCTGCTCATCACCCAGGAGAATGTCGTCCTCGGTCTCCCACCCCCCCCCCGAGCCATGGACAACACCAGGGATCCCCGAAAAGTTTAAAGTCCCCCTCAAAGCCTGATCTTCTTGCTTCTCCTCCACCTCCCCTCAGCCACCATGCTTATCTGACTCCTCTTCAGACTCCTGCTGACTTCTCTCAGTTGGCAGAGCCCCCCCCAGGGAATTCATTCAGCATTGCAACTTCCTCATCTTCCCGCTCCTGCTTCTCGACAGCTTGATCAATGACACAATGCAATGCACTCTCCAGAAATAAGGCGTCAGGTACGATGTCACTGATGGCGCCCTGGCTGCGACTGATCAGTTTGGTGATCTCATCAAATGGCAGCAGAAGCAAGGCCGGACTGGGGATAAAAAAAACAGCCCTGGAAAAAGTTGCATACCAGCCCCACAGCATTGCGTCATTATTTACTTGTTTATAAAAGGAGAACGCATTCATTTTAAAACACGTGTGTAAACACGAATATGAGCTTTGCCCCACAATAGCTCTTTTGTAGAACCCCCATTGTTCATATTATCACAGTAGACCAGCTATTCGCAGCCAGGATGCCTCCAGCTGTTGCAAAACTACAACTCTCAGCATGCCCAGACAGTGATTGGCTGTCAGGGCATGCTGGGAGATGTAGTTTTGCAACAGCTGGAGGCATCCTGGTAGGGAAACACTACAGTAGACCATATCCCATCCAATTGGGTCAGAACTAAGAATAATCAAATAACTTTACTGTATATTAGTTACTCTACACACACAAAACCAGTAAATAATTGATGAATAGTGCAAAAAAAAAAAACATTGAGGGTAAAAAAAAGTGCAAATAAACCTTTTTAAGTAAAAAGTGCAAAATGTTATACTAAACCATGTGACCATGGACCATGCTGGTAAAACCTGGGCATCTACTGTATATAATTATATATGTACAGCTGGTATAAGTTATACATCTTCTTGTATACAGTGTATAACTTATACCGGCTCTACATATATAATTATATACAGGAGATGCACAGGTTACACCAGCATGGTCCATATCAGTATCACAGTATTCAAGAAGAGCAAACCAAATAGCGTAACAGCACACTGCTAAATGCACTAAGACTGAGTGAACAGGTGAATGTGTGAACAGGGTCAAATACATGAAGCCAATACTTACTGTTAAGCAGTGAAGAAGCTCTTAGCGCATATTATTGATCAAAAATATGTCGGGCCCACCTACCAGACGTCAAGGTTGCTTCTCATCAGGTGGGACCTACTCTAACACGGAGTGTCCAGCTCCATTGTTACTCTGATTAAAAGCACCAAGGGGTGGGGGATGGGCGGGGAGTGCTAAATTCCCAAGAGGATGCCTGGTCCTCTATAATATACCTATAACCAAATAACGGAACAGCACCTCCAGAGACAATCACAGGTGCAAGCCACCAGGCAACAATGTAGCAAACCAAATAGCGTAGCAGCACACTGCTAAATGCTCCCTCTCTGCTGTTAGAGTAGGTCCCACCTGATGAAAAGCTACCTTGACGTCTGGTAGGTGGGCCCGACATATTTTTGATTAATAATATGCACTAAGAGCTTCTTCACTGCTTAACAGTAAGTATTGGCGTCATGTATTTGACCCTGTTCACACATTCACCTGTTCACTCAGTCTTAGTGCATTTAGCAGTGTGCTGCTACGCTATTTGATTTGCTACATTGTTGCCTGGTGACTTGCACCTGCGATTGTCTCTGGATGTGCTGTTCTGTTATTTGTTTATATGTATACAATAAGATGTATACATTATACCAGCTGTACATATATAATTATATACAGAAGATACCCAGGTTATACCAACGGTACATATATCATTATATACAGGAGGTACCCAGGTTATACCAGCATGGTTCATTAAAGATTTATAATTTATACCAGCTGTTAGGCTACTTTCACAATAGCGTTCGGCTGTCCGCTTGTGAGCTCCGTTTGAAGGGGCTCACAAGCGGACCCGAACGCTTCCGTCCAGCCCTAATGCATTCTGAGTGGACGCGGATCCGCTCAGAATGCATCAGTCTGGCGGCGTTCAGCCTCCGCTCCGCTCAGCAGGCGGACACTTGAACGCTGCTTGCAGCGTTCGGGTGTCCGCCTGGCCGTGCGGAGGCAAGCGGATCCGTCCAGACTTACAATGTAAGTCAATGGGGACCGATCCGTTTGAAGATGACACAATATGGCTCAATCTTCAAACGGATCCGTCCCCCATTGACTTTCAATGTAAAAGTCTGGACGGATCCGTTCAGGCTAATTTCACACTTAGACATTTTTTGACAATATAATGCAGACGGATCCGTTCTGAACGCTAGTGTGAAAGTAGCCTTAGCTGTACATTTATAATGATATCCAGATGATGCCTAGGTAATTCCAACTTAGTATATATTTAATTTATACTCAGATATATAGTCCTCCTGTAAGTACCTGGGCAGTAGGATCTGTGCTAACCTTGTGCCTAGTGGACTGAGTGCTGATTCTGCGCGCTCTTCAACCACTGGACAGCCTGGACCAGCAGTGTGGAATCGTGGATGGCAGGCAGTGCCAGTGAGCATTGAACAGAATGGCACCCGTGCTCTGCAGCCGCTCCTACCTGAACTAAAGATACATGCCGTCAGATGTTCCACTCACGCAGCAGCACTGATGACGTGTTACATCATCGTCATACAGCACACTGTGCCCCAACCTGCTCTCTGTGATCAGCACGGCCGGCCATGGCGCAGTAAGCTAGTAGCGACACCAGCCAAGGAGCCTCCTCGCTGTCAGCACGGCCGGCCATGCGGCAGTCAGCTACACGCCTACACCTGCCAAAGAGCCTCCTTGCTGTCGCCTGCGGCCGGCCATGCGGCAGTCAGGGCTACCGGCCTAACAGGAATTTTCTCGCAATCCTGGTAGGCCAGTCTGGCCCGGCACAGAGGTCTGCATTCGTCGAGCATGAGCATCCACTGGCGCGGTGAAAATAAACCAAGCTCCCCAGACCCTGTCCTGCTGCAGAGTTCATACAGGTAGTCATTAACGGCATGTTGCTGTTGAAGCATCCTGTTAAGCATATACAAGGTGGAGTTCCAGCACGTCGGTCTGTCACAAATCAGACGTCTGACGGGCAAGTGGTGTCGCCGCTGAACGTCAGCAAGGCGTGCCCTGGCGTTTAACATCTAAAATGGCCAGAGATTTTTCTAGCCTGCCGCAAGATGTCCTGGACCCCGAGGTATTTGGCAACGAATCGCTGCACGACTAAGTTCAGGACGTGTGCCATGCACGGCACGTGTTTAATTTTGCCCTGTTTCAGCGCGCTCGGCAGATTGGCACCATTGGCACACACCACTTTATCAACTGTCAAATTGAGCGGGGCTAGCCACTGATGGGCCTGTGACTGCAGACCTAAAAACCGGAGTGCCTCTCTGCTTCCAGGCGCAAGAGACGCAGCACAGCATGGCAATATCTCACCTGGCACGTCAAATAGGTTCTGGGGAGCTTGGGGGGTGCAGTAGAAGAGGTGGTAGCAGTGGAAAAGGAGAAGTCAGCCAAGGAGGAGAGGGAGGATGAAATAGAAAGGGAGAGGAGAAGAGGCAGGCCTGCATGCAATCCGTGGCAGTAACACCAAATCCACATGGAAGCCATGGGTTACATGCTTTATGGCCGTCAGAAGGTTCACCCAGTGGGCAGTAAAAGTTATGTACCTTCCCTGCCCGTGTTTGCTAGACCACGTGTCTGTGGTCAGATGTATTTTGGCACCGACACTGTGTGCCAGAGATTCACTTGCTGCTGAACGTGGCCATATAGCTCTGGGATGCCCTTCTGGGAGAAATATTTCCTTCCGGGGACCTTCCATTGCGGTGTGCGAATGGCCACAAAATTTTTAAAGGCCTCTGAGTCCACCAATTTATATGGCAATAGTTGCCGGGCTAGCAGTTCCGACAAGCCAGCGGTCAGCCATTGGACAAGAGAGTTATCCGGCGTCATCAACTTTTTACGCTCAAACATTTGGGCCACGGAAGCCTGCCTTCTGCCAGATGAACGTGACGACGGCACAGTGGAAGGTGGAGTGGAGAACAAATGGGAGGAGAGAGGAGAAGGAGAAGAGGCAGGACATGGAGCGCCGGGAGTGTGGCTTTGTGGGTTATGGCGGCGTTGCTCCCACTGCGCTTGGTGATGGGAGGCCAGGTGCCTTCTTAAGGCGGTCCTACCTAGGTGAGTGTTGGGCTTACTGCGACTTATGCGTTGACAGAAAAGGCTGCAGATGGCAACACTATTGTCAGCAGCTGACACGTTAAAAAAAAGCCCACACTCCGGAGCCATGTGACGGCTTCCTGGGAGCACCAGAAGTGACCGTGCATGGTGGGTGGCTCGCTCCAAATACTGTACATTTGCAGTCTGCTTTATGCCTCCTGCGCCCTGCAGCTCTGCCTGCTTCTCCTCCTTCTGCTCCCTCTCTGCTGCTGTGTTCCTCCCTCTGAACTCCCCTTGTCTTCCTCTCTTGTGGGCACCTACGTGACCTCCATTGACACGTCATCACCTTCACCACCACTGACATTTTTGAGATCTTGGAGTAGGCAGCAACAGTGGGGACTTCCCTCCTTGGGCTGATCTGGGTACTGTGGTCAGACCACTGGGTGTCGACCATTGATGCCTCCTGTTCCTCATCCGATGTCAAGAATGGCTGTCCATCGGTAATGGTCTGGGAATAGATAGGAAAATAATTCTTCTGACTCGAGTGGAGGGGCTATGGTAGTGGTGGTGGTGTATTTGGGGGTGCACACAGCAGAGAGTGAGAAGGGTTCAGATACAGAGGATGATGAGGGAGCAGAACTCTGGTGAGCCCTTTGAAGTAATCAAAAAGAAGAGCAAATTTCAGAGGCTCTACTGGCAGCAAATCACGGATAGGTGCTCTCTCCAATATGGCAGTACCACTTGCCAAAAATTGGGTATAATATGTATAGTCAAACGATGGAGGGCACTCAAATGGATGGGTATATATATATAAGAAGTCGGGTGTGGTAATTAACCAACAATTTATTACACAATACACAGCCTTCAGCAATTTACTGAATAACTAAAACGTGCTGTTTGGTCACGATTATGTGTGTCTTCCTATAGTTGGGAGGAAATACAAACTTGCACAGAGATTAAAAAAATAAAATAAAATAATATAAGTTAAAATGAAGTAAGAACCTACTATTGCAGGTGATCAATCTGCATGTAGGTGCTGCATAGGTGTATACTGAGTGAGCTTGAGTTAAAAGGATAAAATCTGCACTGATGTGCAGTTGGTTATTTATCCCCAGTATCGATAACTGAGAGGAGGTGGAGAAAACAGATAGTCTTACTCGTATAGCCGAATTCCGGGAGGCTATTGTAAGGGGATGTCTCTCTTTGGGAGCGCTCCGGTCCTGTGTATCTTTGGTGCGCACGTGTTCCTCTGCTGCCTCGGCGTCCTCGGCGTCCTCGGTGTGTTCCTCTGTAACCGGATGTATTCTCCACAGTACAGGAAATTGCAAATACAGAGATCGGAAGTGACGATTTGTTCCTCCGGTCAGCTGGAAGGTTTATTCCTCCGGTCAGCTGACTAATTGCGTCAGCGGGTTGTGTGATAGATAATTGCCTGTAATTTCTCTCTGTATGGGCGATCTTTATTAAGTCCAGAGTCCATGTACTATTCCTTCTTTATACCAAACGCGTTTCGGTGCACTCTTGCACCTTCATCAGTGGACACTTTCATCCATCAGGTGGTACAGGACAGCCAATTGAGAAGTTTCAGCACATGGACATACCCCGTACTTTATAAATAAACCCGATCTAGGTGCCATTTTACATTCAGTCTTTTGCCAGTGTAAGAAGAGGTTGCTTTGTGAAGCAGTGAAAGACTGTTAGGGACACCAAACGCTAGCTAATAGGGCCACAAAAGTCCTTTTAAGGACTGGTATAGGTGTGCTATCGATAGGTGTGACTTACTAAGGGGTGTAATATACTTATAATATACTTTCTAACAAGTAAAGATAATAAAAACACATTTATCACTGAATAAAAAATTAAAAATACACTACACATATTAGGTATCGCCGCGTCCGTAATGACTAGATCTATAAAACGGTCTTGTTACTTTCCCCGCACGGTGAACACCATAAAAATAAAAAAATTAAAACTATCAGGAAATTGACAATTTGCCCACCTTACTTCCCAAAAAAGGTAATAAAAGTGATCAAAAAAGTTGCATGTACGCCAAAATAGTACCAATCAAACTATCACCTCATCCCGCAAAAAATGAGCCCCTACATGAGACAATGGCTCAAAAAATTAAAAAACTATGGGGGCACTATAACATGATTTTTTTTTGTTTCAAAAATGATATTATTGTGTAAAACTTACATAAATAGAAAAAAGTATACATATTAGGTATCGCCGCGTCCGCAATGACCAGCTCTATAATAATATCACATGATACATCAGATGAACACCATAAAAAAAAAACTGCTAAATAAACAATTTTTTGTCAACTTACATCACAAAAAGTGTAATAGCAAGCGACCAAAAATCATATGCACCTCAAAATAGCGCCAATCAAACAGTCATCTCATCCCGCAAAAATCATACCCTACCCAAGATAATCGCCCAAAAACTGAAAAAAAACTATGGCTCTTAGACTATGGAAACACTAAAACATGATTTATTTTTTTCAAAAATGAAATCATTGTGTAAAACTTACATAAATAAAAAAAAGTATACATATTAGGTATCGCCGCGTCCATATCAACCGGCTATATAAAAATATCACATGACCTAACCCCTCAGGTGAACACCGTAAAAAAATAAAAATAAAAACGGTGTAAAAAAAACATTTTTTGTCATCTTATGTCACAAAAAGTGTAATAGCAAGCGATCAAAAAGTCATATGCACCACAAAATAGTGCCAATAAAACCGTCATCTCCTCCCACAAAAAATGAGACCCTACTTACATAATCGCCCAAAAACTGAAAAATCGCACTAAAACATTTTTTTGTTTCAAAAATGAAATCATTGTGTAAAACTTACATAAATAAAAAAAATTGTATACATATTAGGTATTGCCGCGTCTGTGACAACCTGCTCTATAAAAATACCACATGATCTAACCTGTCACATGAATGTTGTAAATAACAAAAAAAACGGTGCCAAAAAAGCTATTTCTTGTTACCTTGCCTCACAAAAAGTGTAATATAGAGCAAACAAAAATCATATGTACCCTAAACTAGTACCAACAAAACTTCCACCCTATCCCGTAGTTTCTAAAATGGGGTCACTTTTTTGGAGTTTCTACTCTAGGGGTGCATCAGGGGGGCTTCAAATGGGACATGGTGTCCAAAAAAACTGTCTAGAAAAATCTGCCTTCCGAAAACAGTATGGCATTCCTTTCCTTCTGCGCCCTGCCATGTGCCCGTACAGCAGTTTACGACCACATATGGGGTGTTTCTGTAAACTACAGAATCAGGGCCATAAATAATGAGTTTTGTTTGGCTGTTAACCCTTGCTTTGTAACTGGAAAAAAAATAGTAAAATGGAAAATTTGCCCAAAAATTGAAATTCTGAAATTTCATCTCTATTTGCCAATAACTCTTGTGGAACACCTAAAGGGTTACCGAGGTTTGTAAAAATCAGTTTTGAATACCTTGAGGGGTGTAGTGTCTTAGATGGGGTCACTTTTATGGAGTTTCTACTCTAGGGGTGCATCAGGGGGGCTTCAAATGGGACATGGTGTCCAAAAAAACTGTCTAGCAAAATCTGCCTTCCAAAAACCATATGGCATTCCTTTCATTCTGCGCCCTGCCATGTGCCCGTACAGCAGTTTACGACCACATATGGGGTGTTTCTGTAAACTACAGAATCAGGGCCATAAATAATGATTTATTTTTTTGTCTGTTAACCCTTGCTTTGTAACTGAAAAAAAAAAAAAGTAAAATGGAAAATTTGACCAAAAATTGAAATTCTGAAATTTCATCTCTATTTGCCAATAACTCTTGTTGAACACCTAAAGGGTTAATGACATTTGTAAAAATCAGTTTTGAATACCTTGATGGGTGTAGTTTCTTAGATGGGGTCACTTTTATGGAGTTTCTACTCTAGGGGTGCATCAGGGGGGCTTCAAATGGGACATGGTGTCCAAAAAAACTGTCTAGCAAAATCTGCCTTCCAAAAACCATATGGCATTCCTTTCATTCTGTGCCCTGCCATGTGCCCGTACAGCAGTTTACGACCACATATGGGGTGTTTCTGTAAACTACAGAATCAGGGCCATAAATAATGATTTATTTTTTTGTCTGTTAACCCTTGCTTTGTAACTGAAAAAAAAAATAGTAAAATGGAAAATTTGACCAAAAATTGAAATTCTGAAATTTCATCTCTATTTGCCAATAACTCTTGTTGAACACCTAAAGGGTTAACGACATTTGTAAAATCAGTTTTGAATACCTTGATGGGTGTAGATTCTTAGATGGGGTCACTTTTATGGAGTTTCTACTCTAGGGGTGCATCAGTGGGGCTTCAAATGGGACATGGTGTCCAGAAAAACAGTCTAGCAAAATCTGCCTTTCGAAAACCGTATGGCATTCCTTTCCTTCTGTGTCCTACCGTGTGCCCGTACAGTGGTTTACGACCACATATGGGGTGTTTCTGTAAACTACAGAATCAGAGCCGTAAATATTAAGTCTTGTTTGGCTGTTAAACCTTGCTTTGTAACTGGAAAAAAAAAATATTAAAATGGAAAATCTGCCAAAAAAGTGAAATTTTGAAATTGTGTCTCTATTTTCCATTAATTCTTGTGGAACACTTAAAGGGTTAACAAAGTTTGTAAAATAAGTTTTGAATACCTTGAGGGGTGTAGTTTCTAGAATGGGGTCATTTTTGGGTGATTTATATTATATAAGCCTCACAAAGTGACTTCATACCTGAACTGGTCCCTAAAAATTGGGTTTTTGAAAAGTTTAGAACAATTCTAAGCCTTGTAACATCCCCAAAATATAAAATATTATTCCCAAAATGATGCAAACATGAAGTAGACATATGGGGAATGTAAAGTAATAACTATGTTTGGAGGGATTACTATGTATTATAGAAGTAGAGAAATTGAAACTTGGTAAATTTGGTATTTTTTATAAATAATTTTTTATTTTTTTTCACCACATAAAGTGACACTGGTCAGATTTGCAAAAAATGGCCCGGTCCTTAAGGTGAAAATAAGCCTGGTCCTTAAGGTGAAAATAAGCTCGGTCCTTAAGGTGTTAATTAGAATTTTGTGGAATCAGATATATCGTAGGCTTTAATCAACATTTGGTGGAAGCTGGTATATCAAACCCCTTAATGAATATTTTGTGGAAGCAGGTATATCGCAGACCTCAATCATTATTCTGTGGAAGAAGGAATATCAAACCCCTTAATTAATATTTTGTGGAAGCAGGTCTCAATCAATATTTGGTGGAAACAGGTATATCGAAACCCTTAATCGGTATTTTGTGGTAGCAGGTATATCGCAGCCCTCAATCAGTATTTTGTGGAAGCAGGTATATCACAGGCATCAATTAATATTTGGAAGAAACAGGTATATCAAAACCCTTAATCAGTATTTTGTGAAAGCAGGTATATCGCAGCCCTCAATCAATAATTTGTGAAAGCAGGTATATCAAACCCTTTAATCAGTATTTAGTGGAAGGAGGTATATTGCACCAATCGAACACCTTAATCGGTATTATATGGTAGCAGATATATCGCAGGCCTCAATCAATATTTGGTGGAAACAGGTATATCGAACACATTAATCAGTATTTTGTGGAAGCAGGTAGATCACAGACCTCAATCAGAATTATGTGGAAGCAGGTATATCAAACCCCTTATCAGCATTTTGTGCTAGCAAGTATATCGCACCCCTCAATCAATATTTGGTGGAAACAAGTATATAGAACCCCTTAATCGGTATTTTGTGAAAGCAGGTATATCGCAGGCATCAATCAGTATTTTGTGGAAGCAGGTATAATAAATCCCTTAATCAGTAATTTGTGGAAGCAGGTATATCGCAAGCCTTAATCAAAATTTGGAAGAAAGAGTTATATCAAGCCCTAATCAGTATTTTGTGGAAGCAGGTTTATCGAACCCCTTAATCAGTATATTTTGGAAGCAGGTATATCGCAGGCCTCAATCAATATTTGGTAGAAACAGGTATATCGAACCCCTAATCAGTATTTTGTGGAAGCAGGTATATCGTAGGCCCCAATCAATATTTAGTAGAAACAGGTATATTGAACCCCTTAATCAGTGTTTTGTGGAAGCAGGTATATCACAGCCCTCAATCAATATTTTGTGGAAGCAGGTATATCAAACCCCTTAATCAGTATTATGTGGAAGCAGGTATATCGCAGGCCTCAATCAATATTTGGTAGAAACAGGTATATCGAACACCTTAATCAGTATTTTATAAAAGCAGGTATATAGAACCCCTTAATCAGTAATTTTGTGAAAGCAGGTATATCGCAGGCCTCAATCAGTATTTTGTGGAAGCAGGTATATCAAATCCCTTAATCAGTAATTTGTGGAAGCAGGTATATCGCAAGCCTCAATCAAAATTTGTAGTAAAGAGGTATATCAAACCCTAATCAGTATTTTCTGGAAGCAGGTATATCGAACCCCTTAATCAGTATATTGTGGAAGCAGGTATTTTGCAGGCCTCAATCAATATTTGGTAGAAACAGGTATATCAGACCACTGACTCAGTGTTTTGTGGAAGCAGGTATATCGCACCCCTCAATCAATATTTGGTGGAAACAGATATATCAAACCCCTTAATCAGTATTTTGTGGAAGCAGGTATATCGCAGTCCTCAATCAATATTTAGTAGAAACAGGTATATCAAACGCCTTAATCAGTATTTTGTAAAAGCAAGTATATCGCGGCCCTCAAATAGCATTTCTTGGAAGCAGGGTGTATCAAACCCCTTAATCAGAATTTTGCAGAAGCAGGTATATTGCAGGCTTTAATCAACATTTGGTGGAAGCTAGTATATCAAACCCCTTAATCAATATTTTGTGGAAGCAGGAATATCAAACCCCTTAATTAGTATTTTGTGGAAGCAGGTATATCGCAGAACTCAATCAGTATTCTGTGGAAGCAGGAATATCAAACCCCTTAATCAATATTTTGTGGAAGCAGGTCTCAATCAATATTTGGTGGAAACAGGTATATCGAACCCCTTAATTGGTATTTTGTGGTAGCAGGTATATCGCAGCCCTCAATCAGTATTTTGAGGAAGCAGGTATATCAAACCTCTTAATCAGTATTTTGTGGATGCAGGTATATCATAGCCCTCAATCAATAATTTGTGAAAACTGGTATATCAAACGTTTTAATTAGTATTTTGTGGAAGAAGGTATATTGCACCAATCGATCAATATTTGGTAGAAACAGGTATATCAAACCCCTTAATCGGTATTATGCGGTAGCAGGTATATCGCAGGCCTCAATCAATATTTTGTGGAAACAGTGTTTTGTTTGATATACCTGTTTCTACTAAAATCGAACACCTTAATCAGTATTTTGTGGAAGCAGGTATATCGAACCTCTTATCAGCATTATGTGATAGCAGGTATATCGCAAGCCTCAATCAAAATTTGGAAGAAAGAGGTATATCAAACCCTAATCAGTATTTTGTGGAAGCAGGTATATCGAAGCCCTCAATCAGTAATTTGTGGAAGCAGGTATCTCAAATCCCTTAATCAGTAATTTGTGGAAGCAGTTATATTGCACTCCCCAATCAATATTTGGTGTAAACAGATATATTGAACCCCTCTATCAGTATTTTGTGGAAGCAGGGATATCACAGCCATTAATCAGTATTTTGCGGAAGCTGGTATATCAAAACCCTTAATCAGCATTTTGTGGAAGCAAGTATATTTGGGTGAGTGAGGACGTGATGATGTGATTGTGTAGTGTCGCGCTCTCCCTCCTCCTTCAACGTCAGCTTACCTTGGCAGCATGTAGTGAATGCCGTGCTGAATTGCGGTTTTGGAGAATGTGCTGACCCTATTGTTGTGTTTCCCAGTGCTGTGATTGCATCGGTACTGAAAGATCGTCTTCCAGTACCGGACCAGATCCGTTTCAGATTATGTTCCCTTTTTAATAGAGCTATGTATGGTCAGGAATAATCTTAGACTGAAACCCCCATTTAGATTGAATCCCCACTGTTTATTAATAATTGATAATCATAACCAGATAGAAAATGAGATTACTTCCTTTTGGGATAAAAATACTGCTTCAGCCAAACCACAATATGTCTGGGATGCGTTTAAAGCGGTTATGAGAGGGATTTTTATTAGTACAATTGCTAATTTGACTAAACGCTATGCAAAGAAGGAGAAAGAACTAGAGGAAGCAGCTGTGACTTGAATGGCTGGATATGCCAAGTTAAAACAGGAAGGTAGAGAGATTATGCAGAGGACAAGTCTCTGACTTTCTTCTGGATAAAACTTAACAAAGGTTATTTTTTAGAGGACAAAACTATTTTTCTGAAGGCAGGACGTCCCGGGAAGATGCTGGCCAGGGTAATAGCTAGCCAGGATTTAAAGAAAGAGATTTATAGTATTCGTGCCTTGGATGGGACCATTATTGAAGATCAGGAGGGAATAATAGAAATATCTATAAACTATTTTTGTTAATTATATAAATCAGAGATTGTTTTCTCAGAGGAAATGATTGACTCATATTTGGATTCTATTTCCCTTCCAATTTTTAAAGATAGTAAAAAAAAATGTTTAGAGATGGACTTATGTCTTCAAGAGATAGAGAATGCAATTAAAGCCTGCTCAGGCAATTCCTCCCCTGGACTCCTGTATGAGTTTTATCGTAAATATAGGGAGGTTATTCTTCCCCATCTGTGGAGAACACTCTCTGATTCAATAAAGGAAGGATCCCTTCCAGAAACAATGACAGAGGCTGTGATTACAGTGATATTAAAGAAGGGTAAAGACCCTAATGATTTGGGGTTGTATAGACCTTTTTCTCTTCTTAATACAGATGTTAAACTCCTGTCTAAAATCTTAGCTATGAGGCTATCTAGTGTCATGTCATCAATTATACATCCAGACCAAAATGGTTTTATGCCTAATAAAGGGACTCATTATAATCTACATCATCTTTTTGCTAATTTACAGACATCTGGAGGGGCCTTACAATCTATTTTATCTATAGATGCCTCTAAGGCCTTCGATAGAGTTGAGTGGGGGTTTCTTTGGAGAGTGCTTCATAAGATAGGCTTCGGCTCTAGGTTTAGCAATATGATTAAACTTCTTTATAGATCCCCTACCGCAAGATTGAATATAAATAGTCATCTTACAAGAAGTTTTTGTATGACTAGAGGCACTCGCCAGGGATGTCCACTTTCTCCTCTTTTATTCGACATCTACATTGAGCCCTTGGCCACTAGAGTTAGACAAGACGCTAGGATTCTAGGGTCTGGGGTATTAGGAATGGAAGACCAAATTTCTTTATATGCAGATAATATTTTATTTTATATTCAACCGACACAATCTACTTTGCTGAATATCATCCAAATGATAAATCATTTTGGAGAAGTTTCAGGTCTGGATGTAAACTGGGAAAAAACTACACTCATGCCATTGGATAATATAACTATGCCATTAGATAAATCTGCACTCCCCAGTGACACCCATCTGAACACTTTGAAAATTTCCGAGTCTTTTGAGTATTTTTAGGTATTACAATCTCTCCTAGTGTGGAAGATTTTATCTTAATTTGCTTAATTTGATCCCATTGATAAATAAGCTAAGGTCAAAAATAACAACATGGCTTTGCTTATCTTTATCGAAGGCTGATAGAATATCTCTAGTTAAGATGGTGATTCTCCCCCAGTTACTTTATGTCTTTAGGAAGTCTCCAGTTTGGATTGGGGATAGGTTTTTTAAACTAATAGAAAGAATTATTAATGATTTACTTTGGGGGAGGAAACGTGTAAGACTTAAATCAGAGCATTGGTATAAGCCGTTGGAGAGGGGAGGAGTTAATCTCCCTTGCTTCAAGGGCTATTTTTTAGCTGCACAGTTTTTTTTTTCCTGGAGTGGAATGATAGCCCACTCTGTAAGTATTTAGTGAATAGATCTCCATATGATAATTTTTTTACATTATTGGAGTCTGATCAATTGAACGACTCTGATAAGGAATTTAAATCCGCCAGAAATCTATTTATGAAGTCATGGTACTCTATTAGACTTTGGTGTGGAGTGAAGGGCTCAATGGGATGTACTCCTTTGTGGTATAATAAGCACTTGCAAACTTTAGTTGAATTAGGCAGAGATCCATATTGGCAAAAAGATAATATTTTGTATGTGACACAGGCAGTAGGTAATGGGGATATAATTCCATTTACGGTACTATCACAAAGAGAAAAGTCACAGAAACTATTATGGTTTCGGTATTTACAGTTAAGATCGGCACATTTAAGTAATAAAAAAAAATACACAATTTAATGATTTGATAGGTAATTTGGGGCAAAGGATGAAGATTTTCCAACTTTATAAAAATTTACTTATAGCACGATTTGGAGATACCTGCTCCCCTGGACAGAGGGCTTGGCAAAATTTGGGTTGAAAAAAGATGTTAATATTTATATGTTTTTATAAAACTGATTGCTAATATTGGAACTTTAATAAAGAAAGTTAAATAAAAAATAAAAAAAAGTATATTGAATACCTAAATCAATATGGAAGTAGTTATATTTCAGCCCTCAATCAGAATTTTGTGGAAGCAGGTATACCGCAGGCATCAATCAATATTTGGTGGAAACAGTTATATCGACTTCTTAATTAGTATTTTGCAGAAGCATGTATATCGTAGCCCTCAATCAGTATTTTGTGGAAACAGGTATATCAAACCCCTTAATCAGTATTTTGTGGAAGCAGCTATATCGCAGGCCTCAATTAATATTTGGGAGAAAAGGATCTATTGAGCCCCTTAATCAGTATTTTGTGGATGCAGGTATATGACAGACCTCTATCAGTATTTTGTGGAAGTAGGTATATTGAAATTTTTTCTGCATTTTGTAATAGCAGGTATATCGCACCCCTCAGGTGTATTCAGGAGAGAGAGGAGAAGGAGACAGCGGCACTCACCAATTCCAAGATAAAACGTCCAGTTTATTAGGCTTCTATAAAATAGGGTACAGGCAGGTCTGTGCACATAAGTCAAATGGAGGTACGGCTACAGCTGTTTATATCGCACCCCTCAATCAATATTTGGTGGAAGCAGGCATATCGAACCCCTTAATCGGTATTTTGTGGAAGCAGGTATATTGCAGGCTCAATCAGTATTTTTTCGAAGCAGGTATTTCAAATCCCTTAATCAGTATTTTGTGGAAGCAGGTATATCGCAGGCCTCAATCAATATTTGGTGAAAACAGTTATATTGAACCCCTTAATCAGTATTTTGTTGAAGCAGGTATATCGAAAGCCCTCAATCAGTATTTTGTGGATGCAGGTATATCAAACCCTTTAATTAATATTTTGTGGAAGCAGGTATATCGAAGGCCTCAATCAATATTTGAGAGAAACAGATATATAGAACCCCTTAATCAGTATTTTGTGGAAGCAGGTATATTGCACCCCTCAATCAATATTTGGTGGAAACACGTATATTTAACCCCTTAATAGGTATTTTGTGGAAGTAGGTATATATCGCAGGCCTCAATAAATATTTGGTAGAAACAGATATATCGAACCTCTTAATCAGTATTAGGTATATCAAACCCATTATTAGCATTTTGTGATAGCAGGTATAGCTCACCCCTCAATCAATATTTGGTGGAAGCAAGCATATCGAAGCCCTTAATTGGTAGTTTGTGGAAGCAGGTATATTGCAGGCCTCAATCAATATTTGGTAGAAACAGATATATTAAAACCCCTTAATCAGTATTTTGTGGAAGCAATGATATCACAGCCATTAATCAGTATTTTGTGAAAGCTGGTATATCAAAACCCTTAATCAGCATTTTGCGGAAGCAAGTATATTATCAAAAACCTAAATCAATATTTTGCAGAAACAGGTATATTGAACCCCTTAATCTGTATTTTGTGGAAGCAGGTATATCATAGGACTCAATCAATATTTGGGAGAAACAGGTATATCGACCCCATTAATTAATATTTGGTGGAAGCAGGCATATCGAACCCCTTAATTGGTAGTTTGTGGAAGCAGATATATCCCAGGCCTCAAATGATATTTGGTAGAAACAGATATATCGAACCCCTTAAACAGTATTTTGCAGAATCAGGTATATCGTAGGACTCAATCAATATTTGGGAGAAACAGGTATATCAAACCCATTAATCAGTATTTTGTGGAAGCAGGTATATCACAGACCAGAGTCAGTATTTTGTGGAAGTAGGTAAATCAAACCCCATATCTGCATTTTGTGATAGCAGGTATATTGCACCCCTCAATCAATATTTGGTGGAAGCAGGCATATCGAACCCCTTAATTGGTAGTTTGTGGAAGCAGCTATATCGCAGGCCTCAAATGAAATTTGGTAGAAACAGATATATCGAACCCCTTAATCAGTATTTTGCAGAAGCAAGTATATCGAAGACCTAAATCAATATTTTGTAGAAACAGGTATATCGAACCACTTAATCGTTTTTTTGTGGAAGCAGGTATATCTTAGGCCTCATTCAAAATTTGGTGAAAGCAGGCATATCGAACCCCTTAATCAGTATTTTGTGGAAGCAGATATATTGCAGCCCTCAATCAGTGATTTGTGAAAGCATTTATATCGCACCCCTTTATCAATATTTGGTGGAAACATGTATATCAAACCCCTTAATCAGTAATTTGTGGAATCAGGTAAATCATAGGACTCAATCAATATTTTGTGTAAGCAGGTATAAGAAACCCCTTAATCAGTATTTTGAGGAAGCAGTTATATCACAGCCCTCAATCAATATTTTGTGGAAACAGGTATATCAAATCCCTTAATCAGTAATTTATTGAAGCAGCCATATCGCAGGCCTCAATCAATATTTTGGAGAAACAGGTATATTGAACCCCTTAATCAGTATTTTGTAGAAGTACGCATATTGAACCACTTATCTGCATTTTGTGATAGCAGGTATATCACACCCCTCAATCAATATTTGGCGAAAGCAGGCATATCAAACCCCTTAATCTGTATTTTGTGAAAGCAGGTATATCGTAGGCCTCAATCAGTATTTTGTGGAAGCAGGTATATCAAATCCCTTAATCATTATTTTGTGGAAGCAGGTATATCGCAGGCCTCAATCAATATTTTGGAGAAACAGGTATATCGAACCCCTTAATCAGTATTTTGTGGAAGCAGTTATATCGTTGCCCTCAATCAGTAATTTGTGGAAGCAGGTATATCTAACTCTTCAATCAGTATTTTGTGGAAGCAGGTATATTGCACCCATCAATAAATATTTGGTGGAAAGAGGTATATCGAACCCCTTAATCGGTATTTTGTGGTGCCAGGTATATCGCAGGCCTCAATCAATATTTTGTGGAAACAGGTATATCGAACCCCTTAATCAGTATTTTGTGGAAGCAGTTATATTCCACCCCTCAATCAGTATTTTGTGGAAGCAGGAATATCAAACCCCTAATTAAAAATTTTGTGGAAGCAGGTATTCTGCAGGCCTCAACCAATATTTGGTGGAAACTGTTATATCGAACCTTGTAATCAGTATTTTGTGGAAGCAGGTATATGAAACCCCTTAAACAGTATTTTGTGGAAGCAGCTATATCATAGGCCTCAATAAATATTTGGCAGAAACAGGTATATCGAACCCCTTAATAAGTATTTTGCGGCAGCAGGTATATCATAGGCCTCAATCTATATATGTTGGAAGCAGGTATATCAAACCCCTTAATCAGTATATTTGGAAGCAGGTATATCGTACCCCTCAAATAATATTTGGTGGAAACAGGTATGTCGAAACTCTTATTCAGTATTTTGTGGATGCAGGTATATCACAGCCCTCAATCAGTATTTTTTGGAAGCAGGTATATCAAACTCCTTAATCAGAATGTTGTGGAAGCAGGTATACCGCAGGCCTCAATCAATATTTGGTAGAAAGAGGTATATTGAACCCTTAATCTGTATTTTGTGGAAGCAGGTATGTAGTAGTGTTCAATCAGTATTTTGTGGAAGCAGATATTTCAAACCTCTTAATCAGTATTTTGTGGAAGCAGGTGATAAAGATGCCCTCAAAACTTTTTTTTATGGAAGCAGGTGATAAAGATGCCCTTTGGGGACCCCAAAACTTTGGCTAGAGACTTTATGTCTCCTGAGCCCCACATTGGGCACCAACTGATAAATATGCTTTAAATCGGGGTTGATTACGTTTGCTCCACTGCTCCAAATTAATAGTAACCCAAGGGTTTTACTTGCATTAAAGAAAATAACTGTAAAACACACACTGCAGTGAAAGCAAATTCTAATTTATTACAGAAAGTACAGCAGTTTATAAGGTCATTAGAGGGGCATTCCCCCTGAGGCATGTGGCATTGTTAAATTGGCTGAAATAAGTAAAGAGATAACACTTAGCATCTCCCCATTATGCATTGTTTTACTTTCTGCGGTATGTGAACTAAGTAAATATCTAGCTGTAAGCGCCATGTTGTAATGGAGTTTTCACTAACAGAAAAAGCATATATGACGTAGCAAGGAGGTGTGTTCTCTTTGGTAGGATGGAACCTTTGTGCTCTGGAGAAGATAAGGTGTTGTCTGAGAGCTATAGTATGTGGGAGCTTTCTAAGCTGAATCAAAGAATATAGTCCACATCTTTATCAGTCCCCCCCCCCCTTGGACCTCATTCTATCCCAAACGAAAGCCTAGCACATCTGTCCCCATGATTTGAATCCTCTTTGCCAACTTCCATGACAACCTAGCCTACTGTATTGCCTCCTATGACATTGGACTTAGCATGGGAAAGGCAGATGTCAGTCCCTATGGTCAATGATTTTCATGTGGCGTTGTACGCAGGGGGGGGGGGAACAACAGAGCTAAGTGGATTTTGTCTTCCATCCTCATGGAGGCCTCCCATCCTTATTGAGGTCTCCCATGAGGATCTACGGTGTAGCCTCAGCTTCAACTTTGAACAAAAACCTCCTAATGCAGGGGATGACACATAAAAAATATAACAAGAAGTTGTGGGGTAACCTTAAAAAGTAACTTTTAATAGTCAATAATAAAATAATAGACCCAAAAATAATTGTCGAGTTAAAACATGCATGCATCAGTAATCACGCACCACCAAATCGTGAAAAGTGAAGGCAAATGTAGGATATACACACTTGCTGAGAGGGTGAGTTTAGAAACACAGGGATATAGTTTAAGAGGGAGACAGATTCTGGGAAAATTGAAATGGCATAAACATTTTGCCCTGAATAATAAATGGGAAAGTAAAGAATTGGGCATCCCGTCTGATGTTTTACAGGATGTTAAACTACTATTCAGCTTAAGTGACAGAACTCCGCAAGAGGGGAAAGGCCCATTTACTACACTAAAAAATAGGAGTACCAGAATACCACCAGCGGGTGACCCCTCTTGTATTGATGTCTTTATCAATCAAGAATCTCAGGAACTAGAATATCTGACACTTAAAAAAAACAAATTTAACTGTACTAAAACAGAGTACAAGGCATTGGAGAAGCTTGAACGTGACAAGAACATCACAATTAAGCCCTCCGATAAAGGAGGCAATGTGGTCATTTTGGATACAGTAAACTTTAAAAAGCTCTGCCTTCACCTCCTGGGAGACAGGGATACGTATGAAAAACTTAAGACTGATCCCACTGTACAATATCAGAAAGAATTGATAAATATCTTACGTGAGGCCAAATCTGAAGGCCTAATTTCTGAGGATGAATTTGAATTCTTGTATAAGAAACATCCAACTGTGCCCACCTTTGATAGCCTCCCGAAAATTCATAAGGGGGTCACACCCCTGAAGGGGAGACCTATAGTGTCCGGTGTGAAGGGCTTGGGACAAAATGTGGGGATTTACATCAACCACATTTTGGCCCCCTTTGTTAAGAGCTTGCCCTAATACATTCAGGACACAGGGGATTTATTGGGCCGTTTAGAAGGTGTTTATGTGGAGAATGACACTTTGCTTGCCTCGATTGATGTGGAGGCGCTCTACTCCTCAATCATCTTGGCGACCAGAGGTTGTCAATTCCATGCACATAATTGCTTGGTCTTGAAACTTCTGGAATTTACACTCACCTGCAACTACTTTCTGTTTGGTGTTGCCTTTTACCACCAGCTCAGGGGCACCGCGATGGAGAGCCCATGTGCCCCATCGTATGCAAACCTGTTTCTGGGCTGGTGGGAAAGGACCACTGTTTTTGGAGATCCACTGGCTCATGTGACTGTGAATGTTGTCACATGGGCCAGATTCATTGATGACATATTTTTGTTATGGAAAGGGGATGTTGAGAACTTGATACAGTTTGTGAATATTCTAAATATCAATGATATCGGATTGAGATTTACATCAGAGATAAAAATGGACACTCCCATTCTTGGATATTGCCATTATGAGAGGTAACCATGGGGAATTATTGACAAAAACCTACAGGAAACCAACATCCACCAACTCTCTGTTGAATTGGGATAGTCATCATTCGCTTCCCCTGAAGAGGGGTATACCTACTGGGCAATACTTGCGGATGAGGAGGAACTGGTCCACCCTGAGCGACTATAAACAGCAATCAGATGATTTACGAGATCGTTTTCGGGAAAAAGGGTATTCCGAGTCTACCTTAAAACAAGCATATCAGAGTGCCCGCTCAAAGATTCGAATAGAACTCCTTTACCCTAAAAAAGTACAAACTGCATCTAACCTCCTATGCCTGATAGCCACCTATGATGGTGCCGCAAGGGAAGTAAGGAATGTCATTTCTAAACATTGGGGAATCCTACAATTGGATCCCGATATCAAACAAGTCGTTCCTACCGTAGAGGCCGCATGTTTTACGAGATCGCCTAGTCCACAGCCCCTTTAGCGAAATCAGTGAACGAACAGGATCGTGGCTCAAATCATTGATGGGATGTTTTCTCTGCAGTGGCTGCGTTGCATGTCCCTTCATTACTAGGGTCCGTGAGTAATGTAACAGTCAAGGTTTACACATTAGGTGTTTTCTTAACTGTCGGTCCAAGGGAATCATCTACAAGGCAACCTGTCAATGTGGCCTTGAATATGTGGATGAAACCACCCGGGAACTTTGGAGACGGGTGGGGGAACACCTTGGTGACATGAGACATGGCAGAGATACCCCCCTAGCTAAACACATTGAATTGAGCCATAATGGTGACTTTGCGGGAATGACATTCATGTCCATTGAACTGATCCCCCCCTTCAAGAGAGGAGGAGATTGGGACAGGAAAATATTGCAGGGAGGCATGGTGGATATTTGAATTAAGAACTGTACAACCAAGTGGCCTAAATGAGCAACTTTCATTTGGTTGCTACATTGAGGAAACAAGATCATCCTGTTGATCACTTAAGTCCTCCCCACCAGCAGCAACATCCTGGAGGCTATTTGAGATAAACTTCATACATAACATAGATGTCTGAAAGATACATGAGGGTAAAATTCCCACATATCTTTATACACAAATAGGATATAGGTGTTCCTTGCCTCCTAATTGGGGGGAGGATGCACTACTGTAAATTTGCATGTCTGACCGTTGTTGGCTATAACGAGCCTCACTGTATTAATTTTCCTTACTGGTACATTGCCTGTTTAACCTGCCACTTTAATACCCTGGTTGTGCCTTCCCTGACCATAAAGAAGTACCGCACCTTCTGTTTATCAATGTCACAAAGTATGGTGGATATAGGGAGATTTGAGTTAGCCCGTCTCCAAACCGCCCATATCCCCATAGTTCCACCCCCTTGCGCTGTCTGGCCTGTCTCCTCTTCATTTGGTTGTGGGGAGGAGACACGAGCAGCGCAGACACACCTTCTGTCTGGTTACCGATCATGTGGTATCCTTCTGTGACGCGGGGAACTACCCACGTCATGGCACGCATGAAAGATCATGTTATTTGATGGGTGGACTCAATCAAACCCACGCTGGTTTAAAGAATGCCAGCACGGGCATTTACTTCCGTCACTGCCATACACAAGAGAGGCATGTAGCCGGACAATGGACAACAAACACATGGAGGGCTAAGTATCAATGAGATCGGGAAAACTCAGATCCGATGGCATATTTAAACCCCCGGTGTTCCCATAGTGACGGGGACGCTTGTCGGAGAGGAGTATGCCAAAGTGGAACAACTGTACAGATTTAAAAAAAAAGGATGAATATTCTAAAAAAACGAATATATAAATTTTTTGGAATATTCGTAATATTATAAAACAAGAATATATAGCAATATAGCGAATGTAAAAAAAAAATGTTTTTATGTAGAACAATTTAGCTAATATAGTGCTATAATCTTTTTTTTTCATAGTTGTAATTTTTTTCCAATCTGAACTTCAGATGAGAAAAAAATTACCACTATTAGACAAAGAAGCTTATAGCACTATATTAGCTAAATGGCTCTATATTCTATATATTTTTTTTTGAATATTCGCTATATTGCTAAATATTTATTTTTAGAATATTCGTAATATTCTAAAACAAGAATATGTAACATAGCGAATTATTATATTCTGAAAATTCGCATTATGGAAATTAACATTCAGAAAATTCGCAATCAACACTACTCCTAAAGTCAAAGATATTGCAGCCTTCTCATTGGCCCACAGGACAAGCTAGAAGCAGGGAGGGATCATGTGTACTCGAATATTCAAAATTACAAATATATATCACTATATTCTAAATATTCGCAAATTCTCAAAGTGACGATATTCAAATAAAAATTAGTAATTCGAATATTCGTAATCAACACTATTAACCAGGAAGCTACTTGGATTCTTGTACTGCCTGACTATTGTTTGTACTTTTTGGTGATACCGGTCCCCTGATGAACCGCCTTAGTGCCGGTGAAACATGTCGGGACGTTTCTGTTTGAGTACTTTTTGTGTGTACCCTGGTGTGTGTCACCCTTTTTTTTCTGACGAAGCTGGGCAGTCATCACTACTGCAATTAAGGAACACCCAGGGACATATAGTGAGTGTTCCAATTTGAGCTAGAACATAGGGAGATATAGGGGAAGAGACCCAGCATCTGTCTCCCTCTTAAACCATAGCCCTGTGTTTCTAAACTCACCCTCTCAGCAAGTATGTATATCCTACATTTGTCTTTACTTTTCACAATTTGGTGGTGAGTGATTATTGATGCATGCATGTTTTAACTCGACAATTATTTTTTGGGCCTATTATTTTATTATTGACTATTAAAAGTTACTTTTTAAGGTTACCCCACAACTTCATGTTATATTTTCAATACTTACGAGTGCTATATTACAGACACTTTATTGACTGGTGTTGATCCCGGTTAAGTGAATATCTTCGAAGACACATCAAACAATTAACGCAAATAGCAGAAGTAAAGATAAAATTCAGGAATAGGAAGTAAGCCCTTTTAGGGCATTCATGAACTGGCTATTGATTATTGTGAACATAAGAACTATTCCCCAACCCAGAAACCCATTTTTATTATCTCAATTAAAATCCATAAGGGGGGACAAGAAATCTCCAGACACAAGTGGGTGGGTTCCTGGTGCTTTTTCAATATTTGGAAGTGAAGCAAAAACTCGAGAATGTATTTTAGTCAAATGCTTGCGCAAAATGATCACATAATCTGTCAAACAATCTTGTGTTAGGGCCTTACCCACAAAGGACCTTATAGTGACTAAGGCCTGTCTCACGGTTAGGCCTCATGCACACGACCGTTGTTTTATTCAGTGTCCATTGTTCAGTTTTTTGTGATTTTCTGCGGACCCATTGACTTTAAATGGGTCCGTTGAAAACTCGGCTCATGCACCGTTTGTCATCCGCGTCCGTGATCCGTGGTTCCAGTCCGTCAAAAAAATATAACCTGTCCTATTATTTTCACGGAAAACGGTTCACGGACCCATTCAAGTCAATGGGACTGCTAAAAAACAGGGAGGCACACAAGATTGTCATCCGCGTCCGAGCCCGTTTTTTTGCTATCATTTGCATGGCAAACCTGTCTTAGATTTTTTTTTTACTTTTCTTTATGTCTGGTGATCCTCCAAAAATAAAGGAAGACACACGGAAACAAAAGCGGAAACGGATCACAGAACAACGGAACCCCATTTTGCGGAACGGAACACAACGGTCATGTGTATGAGGCCTTAGGGCAGTGATGGCTAACCTTGGCACTCCAGCTGTGGTAAAACTACAACTCCCAAGATGCCCCCCTTGCTTGGCTGCTTTCAGAACTTTATAGAAATAAATGGAGCATGCTGGGAGTCGTAGTTTCACCACAGCTGAAGTGCCAAGGTTAGCCATCACTGCCTTAGGGGTATACCTTACTGAAAAGACGGCTACCAGCAGTCACTTTGTTCATGGCTTTTTTAATCTTTACCTTTAGTGTCCTGTTCAGTTCCTTTTTTCCCTACTCTACCGCTACTGCTTTGTGGATGGCACGAAGCATGTAAGGCCTGTTCTACACCCAAACCCCTCATTATCTTCTGCATCACTTCACCTGTGAAGTGAACACCTGTGTAAATTTCAATAGTCTCAGGTACCCCATACCTGCATACAACTTCAACCATAATCTTCTTTGCTGTGGGTATGCTTCTGGCCATCCTGAAAACAAGTTATCACACACCAATACATACTCATCCATGCCCACCTTGGGTAGTTTAAGGTAGTCTGCAAGCGTTTAAACAGATACAAAAAGCAAGACGTGTTTTTCTGGGGTACCTTAACCCCTCTTGTCTCACGTTGTTCTGGGCAAAAATCATGCATCCTTGAGTATATCTAACAGCAGTTTCTGACTGGTGCACAACTCCATGGGTTGCCTGTGCCATTGTGGATTAGAGGGACCTGGGAAGGCAGAGTTTCCCTTAGAACTGTGTTGGGTCTTCCCCTCAGTCGCAATCCCCCGTTTTTACATCCACTGGTCCCCTTCCTCCTTCCCCGCCTGGTTCTGTAAGGTCTTAAGAACTTCCAGCAAGACAGGAGGAGTTTTTTCCGGGACCTGAGCTGTGTCCACTAAGGCACGGGTCTGCCTAGGCAATTTGGCAGACATTGTTGCCGCCTGATCTGCCTTGGCTTTCACCTTTGCCTCCTCTGAGTCTGTTTTATAGTAACCTTTGTTTTTATTACCGCCACTCAAGTTGGCTACATGAGGGCTTCTATAAAAGACCTTACTGATTCCCCATTTTGATGGGTTTACCTGAAGCGGTCAGGAAGTCTCTGCATTTCCAAATGGGCCCATAGTCATGGGCTGTACCTGGAATCAGCGTAAATGTTGGCTGCTTTTCCATCTGCATATCTGCAAGCCATCTCCAGAGCCCTTAGCTCTGCTTCTTGGGCAGACATGTGTGGTGGTAAGGACTCTGCTTTTTTTTATTTTTTTTATTAGAAATTATTTTTTTAATTTTACAAAAAAAGGAAAATACAAAATTACAAACATATAAAGGAGCAAAAACGAGCAAAGAATTCCAATGAGATGGGAATACATGCACATTTGGAATTATTATATAGTATATCCCAAATCGCATCCTTAATAAGCTCATATCTACCCTCCTCTATCTCGTTATTAAAATATAAAATATTTTTTCTTTAACTCCCCATCCCCTAGCCCCCTACCCCCCCCCACCCGCCCCTATTGTCCACGATGGGAACCCCCGACACTCCCCCTTCAGAAACCAGGGGAAAGTCCTCCGGTGATCCAGGTTAGTAGGAGTTCAGCCTAGTTGGCCCATACCAACTGCCTTTTCCGCCTCTGACCCTCAGTTGTGCAGCCAAAGAGTTCATAATACTTATCCTAATCATATAGTTTTCAATTCGGCGAAGGTCGAGGTGTTTTCAGATCCCCATTTCCGAATAATCAAAGCTTTAGCAATCATTAAACCCTTTATCCAAAGTTGTAATAAGGTGTACGGTATTTTACCTTTTATATCAGTTAAACCTAATCCAAAAATTACAAACTCAAATTACGGATCTGGACTAAATTGATCTACAATTCCCAAATTTTCAAAAATGGGTTGCCAGTATCTCTGAACACTGGGGCATCTCCATAAAAGATGCAAAAACCCGGCCTCTTCACTTCCACATTTTCTACAGGAGAAGACTCTCCTGTTACCTTGGTAAATTTTAGACAGAAAAGTAGGGGTATAATAGAGCCTATGCACAATCTTAAATTGAATCAGCCTATGTTGATTTGACACCGAGACTCCTTGGATATTTTTATATACCCTTGCCCAATCCCTAACCGTGCCACCCAATTCCTTATTATTCCATTTCCTTTCACTATTAAATTTTATAAATCAACCTAGCTCTACTTGTAACCTAGCATAAATTTGGGATATTTTAATGTTTGTGCTTAACGCAGAAAAGCAAAAATCTAAAAATGATTGCTCCTGAACATATAATAAATCCTTATTAGTAGTGGATAAAGCAGCGTGTACAACCTGTGCATACCTAAACTGCACCATAAATGTGATATCTTCATCTAAAAAGATTTCAGAGAGGGCTTTTAGTTTCCCCTCCCGAAAAAAATGTGCAACTGTCGTGATCCCCTGATTCGTCCAAAAGTGATAGTCCCTTATCTTATCAAACTCAATTAGGGCTAAATTATTCCACAGAGGGGAAAAGTGCAGCGCATGCATAACATCAAGGAGCCCCTTAACTATATTCCAGACTTTCTGCAACATATACGAAATAGGGCACTCAGGGCCCCTAATCACCAACCGCCCAGACTCCAAAAGGGAAAACAGATCGGCACATGAATCAATTCATCCCCCATGGAGATACCCCAGTAGTCCATTTTCCCAAGCATTCAAGCACCACTGAATTTGTGCACAGAGATAATATCCCTGGAAGAAGGGGAAAGATAATTCCCTATCCCCCTGGGAAGGGTATAGATATTTCAGCTTAATTCGTACCCTTTTTCTGCCCCACAAAAGACCATTGATAAGTCCCTCCAGCTTATAGAAGGAGTCATCAATCCAGGTGGGGCAGACTGTCAAAACATATAAAATGGAAGGAAGGAGGTTCATCTTAACAAGGGCGATCCGATCTACTTGCGACAGGGGTAGCCTCAACCAGGCCTTAACTTTGTCCCTTAATTTTTCCAATAGAGGCTTAACGTTATAATCAAAATAATCACCCAAATTAAGACCAATTTTTATCCCCAAATAATCAATTTGGTTTCCCTTAGTCAAAATCTTTATCTTAACTATGGAATCACTAACATCAAGAGGGCCTAGCGGGAGCATTGTCGACTTGTTCCAGTTTATTTTGAGACCAGAGTAAGCGCCAAATTCGTCTATAATTTGAATTACATATTGGACTTTGGCTCCATCATTTAGAAATATTAGAATATCATCAGCATATAGGCAATTTTTTTCAGGGTCCCCCAACCCCCCCCCCCCCCCCCCAATCCTCCAATAGCCTCCTCCGATCTAATTTTACTTGCCAAAGGCTCTAAAAAAGATTGCGAACAACAGGGGAGATAGTGGGCAACCCTGCCTGGTACCTCGTTCTAAGCGAATATCTTTCAACAAAACCCCGTTAATTTTAACTCTAGCAACTGACTCTGCATAGAGGAGCTGCGTCAAACTTATAAAATTACTGCCCAAATTCATCTGAAACATAGTCTGCCAGAGGAACGGCCACGCGATCCTGTCGAATTCCTTGGCGGCTTTAAGCGAAAGGATCAAGCTGCTCCCCCCCCCCCCCCCCCGGCAGATTGAGTATTGAGCAGTACTCTGTGAATATTAGTCTGTATATGTCTCCTGGGAATGAAGCCCATTTGATCTGAATGTATTAAATTTTTTATTACCTTCTTAAGATGATTAACTAATACTTTTGCCAGGATCTTATAATCCATATTTAAGAGCGAAATGGGTCGATAAGACCCAATTTCGCTCTCATCTTCTTTTTTTAGAATCAGGCTAATGGAGGCCTCTCTTAATGAGGGTGGCAGTTTACCCTCGTAAGCTTGGAGCCCGGCATGTACGGAGGCTTAAGAGGTCTCTAGGCTGGGTCTCCTGGGCAACTGTTAGCGTCTCACAGTGTAAGACACTAACAGTTCAATACAGCACAATACAGATGTATTGTGCTGCATTGAAACAGGGATCAGTGTCACACATCTGAGAAGCTCTGACAGACGTTCTTCAGAACCTCCTGCTTGAGGTTCTTTTGTTTTGCTTTCATTTTGTCATCTCGTTTCCCTCTCTCAGCTGTCATCTAGTTGCACTGATTGCATCCCTTTAAATCCCTTCCCATACTGCATCACTTTGCGGTTTATACAACTTCCTGGAATGTGTGCATGCTGGATGCTACAACTGATGCTTCTACAGATAAGTCTGTTCATTTATTTGTGTTTTCCTGTTTGCTGTATCCTAGGTGACCCTGACTCCCTCCGTATTAAGTATAGGGAGCCGGTGGTCGTGTCCCCTCGCTATTATAGGGTGTTCAGGTGTCATACAGTCGAGGAACGAGGGTATGCAATTTTCTACCATAGAGATTTTTGCATAGGCTGAGCAGTAAGGGAGAGAGCTAGGGCTGTTACAGGGGTTACCCTTATGTTTTTTAGTTTTGGATCAAGTCAGTCGGATCTTCATTTGTGTCTTCTAGTTTTCTGTAACACCTTCCGTGACATTATAAACCGCCAAAACCGTCTCAAGCATGGATCCGGTTTCACTTTTGACTGAACACATGCAGGGTCTTTCATTGGAGGTAGCAGATCTCCGTAAAACTGTATCTCAGTTTCAGGTGACCGGTTCAGCTTGCATTCATGAAGTTTGTTCTGAGCCTAAGATCTCGCTCCCGGATACGTTCTCCGGGGGTAGTGAGAATTTTGTTCGTTTTAGAGACGCTTGCAAACTCCATTTTCGCCTACTTCCCCATTCTTCTGGTGATGAGGAGCAGAGGGTGGGGATCATCATCTCGCTGCTCAGGGATAACGCTCAGTCTTGGGCCTTTTCGCTGCTGGTGGGGGCACGGCCCCTCCGTTCAGTGGATGAATTTTTTTTAGCCCTGGGGCAGATATATGATGATCCGGATCGTATTGCTCTGGCTGAGTCTAGACTACATCCTTTATGCCAGGGCAAACAGTGCATGCAGCTTGGTTTGCTTGCCTCTGACAATAGAAGATTCAGCTCTCAGAGGAGACTTTGTTTCTGTTGTGGAGGTATAAATAATTTGGCAAATGTTTGTCCCTCTAGGAGATTCAGGCAGTTTTTTGAGAGTAATAAAGAAACAAAAAGAAAAAAATCCTCTAAAAACGTTCCATCTGTTACTATTGGCAAGGTTGATGCGGAAATTGAAGGTTTGCCGTTTGCTTATAGTTCCCGTTTTGTCCTACCTGCCAGGGTGGCGCTAGAGAGCAAGAACATTTTTTTTGGCTGATTTTTCTAGATAGTGGAGCAGCTGTCAATCTCATTGATAATCAATTTGCTATAACACATGGTTTCCAGGTATGCACTTTGGGAAAGGATATACCTGTTTTTGCTATTGATTCTGTTCCACTTTCTCAGAAATCGTTAAAGGGCATAGTTCACAATATCCATTTGATTGTGAGTGATGCTTATGTTGAGGATGTGTCATGTTTCGTCCTAAGCGGGTTGCCTACTCCTCTAGTGTTGGGGCTACCCTGGCTCACGAAACATAACCCCACCATTGATTGGCAAGCGAGGCAAATAAATGGTTGGAGTGACTTTTGCAGAGAGAATTGCCTCACGACATCTGTTTCTGAGGTTTGTACTAAGACTGTACCATCTTTTCTCTCTGAATTTTCAGATGTGTTTTCTGAGAGTGGTGTTCAAGAGTTGCCCCCTCTCAGGGAGTACGATTGCCCTATTAATCTCCTCCCAGGCGCCAAGCTGCCTAAATCTTGTTTATACAATCTTTCCCAACCTGAAAGGGTCGCTATGCGGTTCTTTAAGACCATGTCTGGATTTCAGGGAGCTGAACAGTATCACAATTTGTGACCCTTATCCGCTTCCTCTGATCCCAGATCTGTTTAACCAGATTGTTGGGGCTAAAGTTTTTTCCAAGTTGGATCTAAGAGGGGCATACAACCTGGTCAGGGTCAGAGAAGGAGACGAATGGAAGACGGCCTTCAATACCCCTGAGGGCCATTTTGAGAATTTGGTTATGCCTTTTGGTTTGATGAATGCTTCAGCCGTCTTTCAGCATTTTGTGAACAGCATTTTTTATCATTTAATGGGGAAATTTGTACTAGTGTATCTAGATGACATTTTGATTTTTTCTCCTGATTTCAAAACTCATAAGGATCACCTATGTCAGGTCTTGCTCATCCTGCGGGAGAATAAATTGTACGCTAAACTGGAAAAATGTGTGTTCGCGGTTCCAGAAATTCAATTTCTGGGGTTTCTTCTCTCCGCTTTTGGTTTTCGCATGGACCCTGAGAAGGTCCGCGTTGTGCTTGAGTGGGAGCTTCCTAAGAATCAGAAGGCGCTGATCCGTTTTTTGGGTTTTGCCAATTATTACAGGAAGTTTATTTTGAATTATTCCTCTGTTGTTAAACCACTCACTGATATGACTAGAAAGGGGGTAGATTTTTCCTCCTGGTCGGTAGAGGCGCGTAAGGCCTTTTCTAGTATCAAGGAGAGTTTTGCTTCCGCTCCCATCTTGGTACAACCTGATATCTCTCTGCCCTTCATAGTTGAGGTGGAGGGAGCCAGACACCCTATTACCGTGTTTACCGACCATAAGAATCTGGTCTACTTGGAGTCAGCCAAGCGTCTGAACCCGAGACAGGCCAGATGGTCTTTGTTCTTTTCAAGGTTTAATTTTGTTGTCACGTTCCGCCCTGGGGTTAAGAATGTGAAGGCGGATGCCCTGTCACGTTGTTTTCCGGGAGGTGGGAATTTTGAAGACCCGGGTCCCATTTTGGCTGAAGGTGTGGTGGTCTCTGCTCTTTATCCTGAATTGGAGGCAGAGGTTCAGGCAGCCCAGGCAGAGGCTCCTGATCTTTGTCCTCCTGGGAGGTTGTTTGTGCCTCTCGCTTTAAGACACAAGGTTTTTAAGGAGCACCACGAAACTGTCCTTGCTGGGCACCCGGGGGGTAGAGTCACAGTGGATCTCATCGCTCGGAGATTCTGGTGGCCGGCGCTTTGTAAGTCGGTTGAGGGTTTTGTGGCAGCCTGCAAGACCTGCGCTCGTGCCAAAGTCCCTCATTCACGGCCATCAGGTCCTCTCCTTCCATTACACATTCCTTCCCGTCCTTGAACACATCTGTCCATGGACTTCATTACGGACCTGCCTCGTTCCTCGGGGAAGACTGTGATTCTGGTGGTGGTGGGCCGTTTTAGCAAAATGGTGCATTTCATTCCTTTTCCTGGGTTGCCCAATGCTAAGATGCTGGCGCAGGCATTTATTGATCACATTGTCAAATTGCATGGTATTCCTTTAGACATAGTCTCTGATAGGGGCACGCAGTTTGTTTCCAGATTCTGGAAGGCTTTCTGTTCTCGCTTGGGGGTTCGGTTGTCATTCTCTTCTGCTTTCCACCCACAGTCGAATGGCCAGACGGAGCGTGTCAATCAGAATCTGGAGACATATCTGCGCTGTTTTGTGGCGGAGAATCAGGAGGATTGGTGTTCTTTTTTGTCCCTTGCTGAGTTTGCTTTAAATAACCGTCGTCAGGAGTCCTCTGATAAGTCACCATTTTTTGGTGCATATGGGTTTCATCCGCAGTTTGGGACATTCTCTGGAGAGGGGTCTTCTCTTTTACCTGATGAGGAGAGATTCTCCTTGTCTTTGTCATCTATTTGGCAAAAGATTCAGGATAATCTAAAGAGCATGAGTGAGAGATATAAGCGTGTGGCGGATAAGAGACATGTGCCTGGTCCGGACCTGAATGTTGGTGATCTGGTGTGGTTGTCTACTTAGGGCTCTTTCACACTTGCGTTGTCCGGATCCGGCGTGTACTCCACTTGCCGGAATTACACGCCGGATCCGGAAAAACGCAAGTGTACTGAAAGCATTTGAAGACGGATCCGTCTTCAAAATGCTTTCAGTGTTACTATGGCAGCCAGGACGCTATTAAAGTCCTGGTTGCCATAGTAGGAGCGGGGAGCGGGGGAGCGGTATACTTACAGTCCGCGCGGCTCCCGGGGCACTCCAGAGTGACGTCAGAGCGCACCATGTGCATGGATGACGTGCCATGCGATCACGTGATCCATGCGCTTGGGGCGCCCTGACGTCACTCTGGAGCCCCCCGGGAGCCGCACGGACGGTAAGTATGCTGCTCCCCCGCTCCCCGCTACACTTTACCATGGCTGCCAGGACTATAGCGTCCCGGCAGCCATGGTAACCATTCAGAAAAAGCTAAACGTCGCATCCGGCAATGCGCCGAAACGACGTTTAGCTTAAGGCCGGATCCGGATCAATGCCTTTCAATGGGCATTCATTCCGGATCCGGCCTTGCGGCAAGTCTTCAGGATTTTTGGCCGGAGCAAAAAGCGCAGCATGCTGCGGTATTTTCTCCGACTAAAAAACGTTCCGTTCCGGAACTGAAGACATCCTGATGCATCCTGAACGGATTTCTCTCCATTCAGAATGCATTAGGATAAAACTGATCAGGATTCTTCCGGCATAGAGCCCCGACGACGGAACTCTATGCCGGAAGAAAAGAACGCAGGTGTGAAAGAGCTCTAAGAATATCAAATTGAAGGTTCCCTCCTGGAAGTTGGGTCCTAAGTTTATTGGGCCTTACAAAATCTTGTCCGTCATCAATCCTGTTGCCTACCGTCTTGATCTTCCTCAGACTTGGAAGATCCATAATGTTTTTCATAAGTCCTTATTAAAACCTTATGTCCAACCCATTGTACCCTCCTCTTTGACTCCTTCTCCGATTGTGGTTGATGGTAATCTTGAATTTCAGGTCTCGAGGATTGTTGATTCTCGTGTTGTCCGCGGTTCTCTCCAGTACCTCGTTCATTGGGAGGGTAATATCACATGACCTAACCCCTCAGCTGAACACTGTAAAAAAAATTAAATAAAATCGGTGTAAAAAAAGGCATTTTTTGTCACCTTACATCACAAAAAGTGTAATAGCAAGCAATCAAAATATCAAGCAATCGAAATAGTGCCAACCAAACCGTCATTTCATCCCGCAAAAGTGGTACCCTACCTAAGATGATCGTCAAAAAACTGAAAAAGCTATGGCTCTTAGAATATGGAGACTCTAAAACATTATATATTTTTTTGTTTCAAAAATGATATTATTGTGTAAAACTTAAATAAAATAAAAAAAGTATACATATTAGGTATTACCGCATCCGGAACGACCGGCTCTATAAAAATACCACATGACCCAACCCCTCAGATGAACACCGTAAAAATTTTTAATAAAAATGGTGTAAAAAAAAAGGCATTTTTTGTCACCTTACATCATACAAAGTGTAATAGCAAGAGATCAAAAGGTTATGCTCACCCCAAAATAGTGCCAATCAAACTGTCATCTCATCCCGCAAAAATTGTACCCTACCTGAGATAATCACCCAAAAACTGAAAAAATTATGGCTCTCAGAAAATGGAGACACTAAAACATTATTTTTTTGGTTTCAAAAATGATATTATTCTGTAAAACTTACATAAATAAGAAAAGTAGACATATTAGGTATCGTTGCGTCCGGAATGACCGGCTCTATAAAAATACCACATGTCCTAAGCCCTCAGATGAACTCCGTATTTTTTTTTTTAATTAAAACTGTGCAAAAAAAGGCATTTTTTTGTCACCTTACATCACAAAAAGTGTAATAGCAAGCAATCAAAAAGTCATATGCTCCCTATAATAGTACCAATCAAACTGTCACCTCATCCCGAAAAAATTGAGCCCCTACATAAGACAGTCACCCCAAAAATACATAAAACTATGGCTTTCAGAATGTGGAGACACTAAAAAATCATATTTTTTTCAAAAATGCTTTGTTATGTAAAATTGAAACAAACAATCATATGTAACAAAACTGCCACCTTATTCTGTAGTTTCCAAAATGGGGTCACTTTTTTGGAGTTTCTACTCTAGAATGCATCAGAGAGGCTTCAAATGGGACATGGTGTCAAAAAATCAGTTCAGCAAAATTTGTCTTCCAAAAATCGTATGGCATTCCCTTCCTTCTGCGCCCTGCTGTGTGCCTGTACAGCAGTTTACGACCACATATGGGGTGTTTCTGTAAACTACAGAATAGGGGCCATAAATATTGAGTTTTGTTTGGATTTTAACCGTTGCTTTGTAACTGGAAAAAATGGATTCGAATAGAAAATCTGCTAAGAAAGTGAAATTTTAAAATGTTATCTCTATTTTCTATTAATTCTTGTGGAGTACCTAAAGGGTTAACAAAGTTTGTAAAATGAGTTTTGAATACCTTGAGCAGTGTAGTTTGTAAAATGGGGTCATTTTTGGGTGGTTTCTATTATGTAAGCCTCACAAAGTGACTTCAGACCTGAACTAGTCCTGAAAAAGTGGGTTTTAGAAATTTTCAGAAAAATTTCAAGATTTGCTTCTAAACTTCTAAACCTTCTAACGTCCCAAAAAACTAAAATTGCATTCACAAAATGATCCAAACATGAAGTAGACATATGGGGAATGTAAAGTAATAACTATTTTTGGAGGTATTACTATCTATTATAAAAGTAGAGAAATTTAATTTGGAAATTTGCAAATTTTTCTAAATTTTGGGTAAATTTGGAATTTTTTATAAAAAAAATAAATTTGACTCAATTTTACCACTGTCATGAATTACAATACATGACGAGAAAACAATCTCAGAATGGCCTGGATAAGTAAATGCGTTTTACAGTTATCACCACATAAAATGTAAGATTTGCATAAAGTGTCAGATTTGCCAAAAATTGTCACCCCACAACCGCCAATTTTCAGTTTTTTACTTATTATATTTGTTAATGTAAGAAGATTTTATATATGCCCCTCTTACCTCGGGCAGTGCAGTAATTACAGTAAAAAACGTACTTTTATCATATGTAAATTTCTTCACTACCAGCAAGTTGAGCGGACTTGCTGGTAGACGCCGCATCCTCTGTTTAAAAAAAAGCCCCCTCCTCCACTTGATTGACAGGGCCAGCGAGCGCTCTGCTCTTATCACTGGCCCTGCCTGCAGCCTCAAATCCCGCGCATGCGCTGTACCGGTCGTCATTCGGCGCAGGCGCTCTGAGAGAAGGACGGCCACTCCTTCCTCAGTGCGCCTGCGCCGATGACGTCAGCCCTACACCCGCAAGAGAAGACCTCTCTTCCGGGTGTAGAGATGACGTCATCGGTGCAGGCGCACTGAGGAAGGAGCGGCCAAGCTCCTTCTCTCAGAGCGCCTGCACCGAATGACGACCGATACGGCGCAGGCACGGGATTTGAGGCTGCAGGCAGGGCCAGCGAGAGGAGGAGAGCGCTCGCTGGTCCTGCCAATCAAGTGGAGGAGGGGGAGTATTTTCAAACAGAGGATGCCGCGGCTACCAGCAAGTCCACCCAACTTGCTGGTAGTAATGAAATTTACATATAATAAAAGTACGTTTTTTACTGTAATTACTGCACAGCCCGAGGTAAGAGGGGCATATATGGAATCTGCTTACATTACCAAATATAATAAGTCAAAAACTGAAAATTGGGGGTTGGGGGGTGACAGAAGCCCTTTAAGGTGAAATATGACAGGGTCCTTAAGGGCTTAAACCACACACTTTGTAAGTTATCACATTTAACTCGACAGGCAACAAAAAGGTTCTTGGAGTTTACTTTCATGAGGATAGATGTAATATCACTGTCACTTTGTGGTTCAGGACTATCTCAGAACCTTTATCAAGCATGGTTTGTACAACTGCTACAGCTCTGATGCAGAAAGGGGCACCTCTGGCCACGGTGTCAAGTCTGGCTGAATAATATGCCACAGGGTGTTGTCACTAGCCACGCAGTTGGGTAAGGACAGCTGAGGCATGGCCATTCACTTCTGTACAATACAATCTAAATGTTATAATCTGATAGGTCCAGTGCGGGGGAGCACAAACTTGTCATCCTTAGGCATAAAAGGCATCTATCACCTCATCTGTAAGGTGAAAAGGACTAAAAGACAAACAATCATAAAGCAAACTGCATCATACAGGGCTTCCTTCTCATCTTCCTGGATTACTGACAAAAAGATGCACCAGGGAGTTTTATTACTAACGGCTAATAAACAAAGTTCCTGGACATTGAGGGCACCTGTGAGCTTCACAGTGCCATCCTCCTGGTATAACATGCTGGCATGTACTTTTGCAAGCAAGTCTGCACCCAGAAGGCAACATGGGGCGTTATCACTGACCAGCAAATGGGCAAGTACTTCTTGGGTAAGGGCAAATCTAACACAGATGTAAAGTAAAAAGTAAAGTGTACTACTTTCCCATCCACTTCTACCCAAGGACTGGTGTTCTTGGAGAATAAGTCAGGGGAGGCCATAATTGCTGTGCAAAATTGTCTTGGCTGCTCCAGTATCAATCAAAAACACTTCTTCATCACCCAGAGTGAGGGATATCATTGGGGCCAGACTTGAATCTGCTAAATGTTTAAAAGCACAGCCGATACTGGAGGTACTGTATTGCCTGTTTCCTAATCTTGGTCTAACTTTTCCCCCTCACCTGTGTCATCCCAATGACAGAAACATGGGTGTCTGTGGGGACGGACAGTAATCCAGGCAACACAGAATACAATCCTCTTGTGTGGTGTGGACGAGGAGTACCACACACAGCACAATACTCTCTCCCAGGACCATTATAGGGTGGCAGACCTTCCTTTCTCTGTTGGGGAGGTTGTTTAACATTATCCTGATAACAATCACAACCTTACTTTCTCTGTCTCTCTACACCTCCTCTTCTATACACTTGTCTCTCACAGGAAGACTCCTGTCTGTTCTGCGAGCTTGTTATCTTTCAGCCACCCTATATTTCCCTACATGCTTTTTCTCACTACTACTCTCTACCATCTAGGGGGCATGTCTACACCTTTCATTAGCTTGCTGATGTTTTTCACTGCATGTCTACATTCTTCTACTACTTCTGCAGTATCTTATCTCAAGGTTAGCATTTTTTAGCAACATCACATGAAAGACAGAAAAAACTGAATCTGTCCGTGCTTAAAGCTACAGTTTACCATGGTTGAGACCATCTCCATCACAATCCCCTCTTTTTGTGGTTCTAGCAAATGTGCAGGAGGGGGAGCTTCACTTGACTTTACTTGAAAAACAAAAACATAAAAGTTTAAACATTTTTTATCTGAATAAACAATTAAACAATACTACTGGTCATGACTAGTTATAGGTATATGTGTATCCTTTACTTTCTGACTCGAGTGAGTACCCCTTGTGGAGCTACTTGGATCTATGTGCATTGCTTCACGATTGTAGCCGTATCCAGAAAAATGCCAGTAACTAAGATGGCTGCCGGGCGGGAAGTTAAGATGGCCACTGGGCCATCCGGAAGTTACAGGAGTTAAGATGGCAGCCAGGCTGGAAATTGGATTAGTTAAGATTAGGGATGAGCGAACTCGAACTGTATAGTTCGGGTTCGTACCGAATTTTGGGGTGTCCGTGACACGGACCCGAACCCGGACATTTTCGTAAAAGTCCGGGTTCGGTGTTCGTCGCTTTCTTGGCGGTTTCGTGACGCTTTCTTGGCGCTTTTTGAAAGGCTGCAAAGCAGCCAATCAACAAGCGTCATACTACTTGCCCCAAGAGGCCGTCACAGCCATGCCTACTATTGGCATGGCTGTGATTGGCCAGAGCACCATGTGACCCAGCCTCTATTTAAGCTGGAGTCACATAGCGCCGCCCGTCACTCTGCTCTGATTAGCGTAGGGAGAGGTTGCGGCTGCGACAGTAGGGCGAGATTAGGCAGATTAACGCCTCCAAAGCACTTGATTAATTGATCGATCTGCAGCTGTGGATCATTGAGCTGCTGATACTCAATTGCTCACTGTTTTTAGGCTGCCCAGACCATTTGTCAGTCACTTTTTTCTGGGGTGATCGGCGGCCATTTTGTGTCTTGTGGTGCGCCAGCACAAGCTGCGACCAAGTGCATTTAACCCTCAATGGTGTGGTTGTTTTTTGGCTAAAGCCTACATCAGGGTGAAGCTGTCACACCAAGTGCATTTAACCAGCAATAGTCTGTTTATTTTTGGCCATATACTACATCAGGGGCAAGCTGAGCCTGTCACCAAGTGCATTTAACCCTCAATGGTGTGGTTGTTTTTTGGCTAAAGCCTACATCAGGGTGAAGCTGTCACACCAAGTGCATTTAACCAGCAATAGTCTGTTTATTTTTTGGCCATATACTACATCAGGGGCAAGCTGCGCCCGTCACCAAGTGCATTTAACCCTCAGTAGTGTGGTTGGTCAAGCTATCACACCAAGTGCATTTAACCAGCAATAGTCTGTTCATTTTTTGGCCATATACTAAATCAGGGGCAAGCTGCGCCTGTCACCAAGTGCATTTAACCAGCAATAGTCTGTTCATTTTTTGGCCATATACTACATCAGGGGCAAGCTGCGCCCGTCACCAAGTGCATTTAACCCTCAGTAGTGTGGTTGGTCAAGCTGTGACACCAAGTGCATTTAACCAGCAATAGTCTGTTCATTTTTTGGCCATATACTACATCAGGGGCAAGCTGTGCCCGTCACCAAGTGCATTTAACCCTCAGTAGTGTGGTTGGTCAAGCTATCACACCAAGTGCATTTAACCAGCAATAGTCTGTTCATTTTTTGACCATATACTAAATCAGGGGCAAGCTGCGCCTGTCACCAAGTGCATTTAACCAGCAATAGTCTGTTCATTTTTTGGCCATATACTACATCAGGGGCAAGCTGCGCCCGTCACCAAGTGCATTTAACCCTCAGTAGTGTGGTTGGTCAAGCTGTGACACCAAGTGCATTTAACCAGCAATAGTCTGTTCATTTTTTGGCCATATACTACATCAGGGGCAAGCTGCGCCCGTCACCAAGTGCATTTAACCCTCAGTAGTGTGGTTGGTCAAGCTGTCACACCAAGTGCATTTAACCAGCAATAGTCTGTTCATTTTTTGGCCATATACTACATCAGGGGCAAGCTGCGCCTGTCACCAAGTGCATTTAACCCTCAATGGTGTGGTTGTTTTTTGGCTAAAGCCTACATCAGGGTGAAGCTGTCACACCAAGTGCATTTAACCAGCAATAGTCTGTTCATTTTTTGGCCATATACTACATCAGGGGCAAGCTGCGCCCGTCACCAAGTGCATTTAACCCTCAGTAGTGTGGTTGGTCAAGCTGTCACACCAAGTGCATTTAACCAGCAATAGTGTGGTTATTTTTTGGCCATATCCCAGTCTAATTCTGTCACTAAATCCATACCGGTCACCCAGCGCCTAAATACTAGGCCTCAAATTTATATCCCGCTAAATCTGTCGTTACCGCTGTACTGTTGTGGCTGGGCAAGTTATTTAGTGTCCGTCAAAGCACATTTTTGTTCAGGGTTGAAATACAATTCCCAATTTATCAATTTCATAATTTAGTGGTTTCTGCTATATCAGAGCTATTTGAAATCTATCCCTAAAAGGGTATATAATATTCAAGGTGCACATAGGGTCATTCAGAATAACTTCACACACACGCTACTGTGCATTTCCAAGTCTAATTCTGTTAGTAAATCCATACCGGTCACCCAGCGCCTAAATACTAGGCCTCAAATTTATATCCCGCTAAATCTGTCGTTACCGCTGTACTGTTGTGGCTGGGCAAGTTATTTAGTGTCCGTTAAAGCACATTTTTTGTTCAGGGTTCAAATACAATTCCCAATTTAGCAATTTCATAATTTAGTGGTTTCTGCTATATCAGAGCTATTTTAAATCTATCCCTAAAAGGGTATATAATTATCAAGGTGCACATAGGGTCATTCAGAATAACTTCACACACACGCTACTGAGCATTTCCAAGTCTAATTCTGTCACTAAATCCATACCGGTCACCCAGCGCCTAAATACTAGGCCTCAAATTTATATCCGGCTAAATCTGTCGTTACCGCTGTCCTGTTGTGGATGGGCAAGTGAATTTAGTGTCCGTCTAAGCACATTTTTTGTTCTGGGTTGAAATACAATTCTCAATTTAGCAATTTCATAATTTAGTGGTTTCTGCTATATCAGAGCTATTTGAAATATATCCCTAAAAGGGTATATAATATTCAAGGTGCACATAGGGTCATTCAGAATAACTTCACACACACGCTACTGTGCATTTCCAAGTCTAATTCTGTTAGTAAATCCATACCGGTCACCCAGCGCCTAAATACTAGGCCTCAAATTTATATCCCGCTAAATCTGTCGTTACCGCTGTCCTGTTGTGGCTGGGCAAGTTATTTAGTGTCCGTCAAAGCACATTTTTTGTTCTGGGTTGAAATACAATTCCCAATTTAGCAATTTCATAATTTAGTGGTTTCTGCTATATCAGAGCTATTTGAAATCTGTCCCTAAAAGGGTATATAATATTCAAGGTGCACATAGGGTCATTCAGAATAACTTCACACACACGCTACTGTGCATTTCCAAGTCTAATTCTGTCACTAAATCCATACCGGTCACCCAGCGCCTAAATACTAGGCCTCAAATTTATATTCAGCTGAATTTGAATACAATACATTGGGCCAAATAATATTTTTGTTGTTGTGGTGAACCATAACAATGAGGAAAACATCTAGTAAGGGACGCGGACGTGGACATGGTCGTGGTGGTGTTAGTGGACCATCTGGTGCTGGGAGAGGACGTGGCCGTTCTGCCACATCCACGCGTCCTAGTGTACCAACTACCTCAGGTCCCAGTAGCCGCCAGAATTTACAGCGATATATGGTGGGGCCCAATGCCGTTCTAAGGATGGTAAGGCCTGAGCAGGTACAGGCATTAGTCAATTGGGTGGCCGACAGTGGATCCAGCACGTTCACATTATCTCCCACCCAGTCTTCTGCAGAAAGCGCACAGATGGCGCCTGAAAACCAACCCCATCAGTCTGTCACATCACCCCCATGCATATCAGGGAAACTGTCTGAGCCTCAAGTTATGCAGCAGTCTCTTATGCTGTTTGAAGACTCTGCTGGCAGGGTTTCCCAAGGGCATCCACCTAGCCCTTCCCCAGCGGTGGAAGACATAGACTGCACTGACGCACAACCACTTATGTTTCCTGATGATGAGGACATGGGAATACCACCTCAGCATGTCTCTGATGATGACGAAACACAGGTGCCAACTGCTGCATCTTTCTGCAGTGTGCAGACTGAACAGAAGGTCAGGGATCAAGACTGGGTGGAAGACGATGCAGGGGACGATGAGGTCCTAGACCCCACATGGAATGAAGGTCGTGCCACTGACTTTCACAGTTCGGAGGAAGAGGCAGTGGTGAGACCGAGCCAACAGCGTAGCAAAAGAGGGAGCAGTAGGCAAAAGCAGAACACCCGCCGCCAAGAGACTCCGCCTGCTACTGACCGCCGCCATCTGGGACCGAGCACCCCAAAGGCAGCTTCAAGAAGTTCCCTGGCATGGCACTTCTTCAAACAATGTGCTGACGACAAGACCCGAGTGGTTTGCACGCTGTGCCATCAGAGCCTGAAGCGAGGCATTAACGTTCTGAACCTGAGCACAACCTGCATGACCAGGCACCTGCATGCAAAGCATGAACTGCAGTGGAGTAAACACCTTAAAACCAAGGAAGTCACTCAGGCTCCCCCTGCTACCTCTTCTGCTGCTGCCGCCTCGGCCTCTTCTGCTGCTGCCGCCTCGGCCTCTTCCACCGCCTCTGGAGGAACGTTGGCACCTGCCGCCCAGCAAACAGGGGATGTACCACCAACACCACCACCACCTCCGTCACCAAGCGTCTCAACCATGTCACACGCCAGCGTTCAGCTCTCCATCTCACAAACATTTGAGAGAAAGCGTAAATTCCCACCTAGCCACCCTCGATCCCTGGCCCTGAATGCCAGCATTTCTAAACTACTGGCCTATGAAATGCTGTCATTTAGGCTGGTGGACACAGACAGCTTCAAACAGCTCATGTCGCTTGCTGTCCCACAGTATGTTGTTCCCAGCCGCCACTACTTCTCCAAGAGAGCCGTGCCTTCCCTGCACAACCAAGTATCCGATAAAATCAAGTGTGCACTGCGCAACGCCATCTGTGGCAAGGTCCACCTAACCACAGATACGTGGACCAGTAAGCACGGCCAGGGACGCTATATCTCCCTAACTGCACACTGGGTAAATGTAGTGGCAGCTGGGCCCCAGGCGGAGAGCTGTTTGGCGCACGTCCTTCTGCCGCCAAGGATCGCAGGGCAACATTCTTTGCCTCCTGTTGCCACCTCCTCCTTCTCGGCTTCCTCCTCCTCTTCTTCCACCTGCTCATCCAGTCAGCCACACACCTTCACCACCAACTTCAGCACAGCCCGGGGTAAACGTCAGCAGGCCATTCTGAAACGCATATGTTTGGGGGACAGGCCCCACACCGCACAGGAGTTGTGGCGGGGTATAGAACAACAGACCGACGAGTGGTTGCTGCCGGTGAGCCTCAAGCCCGGACTGGTGGTGTGTGATAATGGGCGAAATCTCGTTGCAGCTCTGGGACAAGCCAATTTGACGCACATCCCTTGCTTGGCGCATGTGCTGAATTTGGTGGTGCAGAAGTTCATTCACAACTACCCCGACATGTCAGAGCTGCTGCATAAAGTGCGGGCCGTCTGTTCGCGCTTCCGGCGTTCACATCCTGCTGCTGCTCGCCTGTCTGCGCTACAGCGTAACTTCGGCCTTCCCGCTCACCGCCTCATATGCGACGTGCCCACCAGGTGGAACTCCACCTTGCACATGCTGGACAGACTGTGTGAGCAGCAGCAGGCCATAGTGGAGTTTCAGCTGCAGCACGCACGGGTCATTCGCACTACAGAACAGCACCACTTCACCACCAATGACTGGGCCTCCATGCGAGACCTGTGTGCCCTGTTGCGCTGTTTCGAGTACTCCACCAACATGGCCAGTGGCGATGACACCGTTATCAGCGTTACAATACCACTTCTATGTCTCCTTGAGAAAACACTTAGGGCGATGATGGAAGAGGAGGTGGCCCAGGAGGAGGAGGAGGAGGAAGAGGGGTCATTTTTAGCACTTTCAGGCCAGTCTCTTCGAAGTGACTCAGCGGGAGGTTTTTGGCAACAGCAGAGGCCAGGTACAAATGTGGCCAGCCAGGGCCCACTACTGGAGGACGAGGAGGACGAGGATGAGGAGGAGGTGGAGGAGGATGAGGATGAAGAATGGTCACAGCGGGGTGGCACCCAACGCAGCTCGGGTCCATCACTGGTGCGTGGCTGGGGGGAAAGGCAGGACGATGACGATACGCCTCCCACAGAGGACAGCTTGTCCTTACCCCTGGGCAGCCTGGCACACATGAGCGACTACATGCTGCAGTGCCTGCGCAACGACAGCAGAGTTGCCCACATTTTAACCTGTGCGGACTACTGGGTTGCCACCCTGCTGGATCCACGCTACAAAGACAATGTGCCCACCTTACTTCCTGCACTGGAGCGTGATAGGAAGATGCGCGAGTACAAGCGCACGTTGGTAGACGCGCTACTGAGAGCATTCCCAAATGTCACAGGGGAACAAGTGGAAGCCCAAGGCCAAGGCAGAGGAGGAGCAAGAGGTCGCCAAGGCAGCTGTGTCACGGCCAGCTCCTCTGAGGGCAGGGTTAGCATGGCAGAGATGTGGAAAAGTTTTGTCAACACGCCACAGCTAACTGCACCACCACCTGATACACAACGTGTTAGAAGGAGGCAACATTTCACTAACATGGTGGAACAGTACGTGTGCACACCCCTCCACGTACTGACTGATGGTACGGCCCAATTCAACTTCTGGGTCTCTTAATTGTCCACGTGGCCAGAGCTAGCCTTTTATGCCTTGGAGGTGCTGGCCTGCCCGGCGGCCAGCGTTTTGTCTGAACGTGTATTCAGCACGGCAGGGGGCGTCATTACAGACAAACGCAGCCGCCTGTCTACAGCCAATGTGGACAAGCTGACGTTCATAAAAATGAACCAGGCATGGATCCCACGGGACCTGTCCGTCCCTTGTCCAGATTAGACATTAACTACCTCCCCTTAATCATATATTATTGGACTCCAGGGCACTTCCTCATTCAATCCTATTTTTATTTTCATTTTACCATTATATTGCGAGGCTACCCAAAGTTGAATGAACCTCTCCTCTGTCTGGGTGCCAGGGCCTAAATATATGCCAATGGACTGTTCCAATGTTGGGTGACGTGAAGCCTGATTCTCTGCTATGACATGCAGACTAATTCTCTGCTGACATGAAGCCAGATCCTCTGTTACGGGACCTCTCTCCTCTGCCTGGGTGCTGGGCCTAAATATCTGACAATGGACTGTTGCATTGGTGGCTGACGTGAAGCCTGATTCTCTGCTATGACATGCAGACTAATTCTCTGCTGACATGAAGCCAGATTGTCTGTTACGGGACCTCTCTCCTCTGCCTGGGTGCTGGGCCTAAATTTATGAAAATGGACTCTTACAGTGGTGGGTGACATGAAGCCTGATTCTGTGCTATGGCATGAAGACTGATTCTCTGCTGACATGAAGCCAGATTGTCTGTTACGGGACCTCTCTCCTCTGCCTGGGTGCTGGGCCTAAATTTATGAAAATGGACTGTTGCAGTGGTAGGTGACGTGAAGCCTCATTCTCTGCTATGATATGAAGACTGATTCTCTGCTGACATGAAGCCAGATCCTCTGTTACGGGACCTCTCTCCTCTGCCTGGTTGCTGGGCCTAAATATCTGACAATGGACTGTTGCATTGGTGGCTGACGTGAAGCCTGATTCTCTGCTATGACATGCAGACTAATTCTCTGCTGACATGAAGCCAGATTGTCTGTTACGGGACCTCTCTCCTCTGCCTGGGTGCTGGGCCTAAATTTATGAAAATGGACTCTTACAGTGGTGGGTGACGTGAAGCCTGATTCTCTGCTATGACATGAAGACTGATTCTCTGCTGTCATGAAGCCAGATTGTCTGTTACGGGACCTCTCTCCTCTGCCTGGGTGCTGGGCCTAAATTTATGAAAATGGACTGTTGCAGTGGTGGGTGACGTGAAGCCTTATTCTCTGCTATGATATGAAGACTGATTCTCTGCTGACATGAAGCCAGATCCTCTGTTACGGGACCTCTCTCCTCTGCCTGGGTGCTGGGCCTAAATATCTGACAATGGACTGTTGCATTGGTGGCTGACGTGAAGCCTGATTCTCTGCTATGATATGCAGACTAATTCTCTGCTGACATGAAGCCAGATTGTCTGTTACGGGACCTCTCTCCTCTGCCTGGGTGCTGGGCCTAAATTTATGAAAATGGACTGTTGCAGTGGTGGGTGACGTGAAGCCTGATTCTCTGCTATGACATGAAGATGATTCTCTGCTGACATGAAGCCAGATTGTCTGTTACGGGACCTCTCTCCTCTGCCTGGGTGCTGGGCCTAAATTTATGAAAATAGACTCTTACAGTGGTGGGTGACGTGAAGCCTGATTCTCTGCTATGACATGAAGACTGATTCTCTGCTGACATGAAGCCAGATTGTCTGTTACGGGACCTCTCTCCTCTGCCTGGGTGCTGGGCCTAAATTTATGAAAATGGACTGTTGCAGTGGTGGGTGACGTGAAGCCTGATTCTCTGCTATGATATGAAGACTGATTCTCTGCTGACATGAAGCCAGATCCTCTGTTACGGGACCTCTCTCCTCTGCCTGGGTGCTGGGCCTAAATATCTGACAATGGACTGTTGCATTGGTGGCTGACGTGAAACCTGATTCTCTGCTATGACATGCAGACTAATTCTCTGCTGACATGAAGCCAGATTGTCTGTTACGGGACCTCTCTCCTCTGCCTGGGTGCTGGGCCTAAATTTATGACAATGGACTGTTGCAGTGGTGGCTGACGTGAAGCCTGATTCTCTGCTATGACATGCAGACTTATTCTCTGCTGACATGAAGCCAGATCCTCTGTTACGGAACCTCTCTCCTCTGCCTGGGTGCTGGGCCTAAATTTATGAAAATGGACTGTTGCAGTGGTGGGTGACGTGAAGCCTGATTCTCTGCTATGATATGAAGACTGATTCTCTGCTGACATGAAGCCAGATTCTCTGTTACGGGACCTCTCTCCTCTGCCTGGGTGCCGGGGCCTAAATATCTGAGAATGGACTGTTCCAGTGGTGGGTGACGGGAAGCCAGATTCTCTGCTATGGGACCTCTCTCCAATTGATTTTGGTTAATTTTTATTCATTTAATTTTTATTTTAATTCATTTCCCTATCCACATTTGTTTGCAGGGGATTTACCTACATGTTGCTGCCTTTTGCAGCCCTCTAGCCCTTTCCTGGGCTGTTTTACAGCCGTTTTAGTGCCGAAAAGTTCGGGTCCCCATTGACTTCAATGGGGTTCGGGTTCGGGACGAAGTTCGGATCGGGTTCGGATCCCGAACCCGAACATTTTCGGGAAGTTCGGCCGAACTTCTCGAACCCGAACATCCAGGTGTCCGCTCAACTCTAGTTAAGATGTCCGCTGGTTAGGAAGTTACCTCAGGTAAGATGGCTGCTGGGAGGTGTGGTAGGGTCTCACAGCACCATCTTGGAGGCTAGTGACAGTGGTGTCAGATTTCTGTCCAGCCCAATTTATTATACTTAATTATTTTCATGTTGACGCTTGCATTGGTTCTTTTATACTATCAAGAATAGAATGTTCTAAATTCAAGGCTGAATGTCCTGTGTTCACTCCTGTGAGAAACTTTGTAATAATTTCGCTCCTTTTTGGCCTAAAGCCAGAACACACACCCCTCCCTGTGTAAAGATCTGTTTTATTCTCGACTTAACTCTTAATTTGGCCTCATCGTCACATCAATCACATCAGTAGAGCTGATTCCGCTCACAGTAAACTTGGTTGCGTTACCTTCCTCTACTAGTCAGTTTTCTAGCAACACACAAGGTCAGATTCCCGATCCACACTGACATAACATTGAATGTCGAACAGACATAGAGACAGACAGACATATAGAACCCTTTCTCATACTTTTACACACAAAAGTCTTTGAACTTATTAACAAATAACATACATACGTGATCCATGCACACACACACTCAGTACCTCACGCACATTTTCTTTTGATTATATGCAATATATCTTAGTATTGCAGTGTTCTCGCTATCACACATTCTAATGTCATAACGTCACTCCCCCTGTGCAGCTACGGCCCCCTGTCTCTCCCTCTATATTCACAGGGCAACAGAGACACGCATGGTGCGGGGCATATAGATACATAGACAGACAAGACACAATACTTCATCAGCGCTGCACTGCATCATCATCTTATTATTCCACAATGCTTAGTATTCCTTACTTCCACACTCAATTCTACATTTAAAAAACACATCCTGTAATCTTCAACTTCTTCACATCCATGATCCTTTATAACATACACACAATGTGTCTTTCTAAATCTTTCTCAGACTAGCTTCCTCCCTAAATCAGGGTGCACCCATACTAGTACTCCTAGGGTTAAGATTCCCATACTTCATCCCTGCAACTTCTTCACCACTGCGTCCCATGGACTTAGCACTTAGAACCAAGAGAGAAGCAGGCACCTTCTCCTTCACACTCCCAAGCAGAGCTAACCCCTACACAGTATATACACTCTGGCTCTCACGTCTGGGCCGCCAGCTGAGACTAATCCACCTGCTCCCTCCTAAGGGGATATCGCTTAAGAGGCCCCAGTTCAGGTCCTGCAGGTCTGCCGCCTCCTAAGGGGAGATCACTTAAGATTAGGGATGAGCGAACTCGAACTGTATAGTTCGGGTTCGTACCGAATTTTGGGGTGTCCGTGACACGGACCCGAACCCGGACATTTTCGTAAAAGTCCGGGTTCGGGTTCGGTGTTCGTCGCTTTCTTCGCGCTTTTGTGACGCTTTCTTGGCGCTTTTTGAAAGGCTGCAAAGCAGCCAATCAACAAGCGTCATACTACTTGCCCCAAGAGGCCATCACAGCCATGCCTACTATTGGCATGGCTGTGATTGGCCAGAGCACCATGTGACCCAGCCTCTATTTAAGCTGGAGTCACATAGCGCCGCCCGTCACTCTGCTCTGATTAGCGTAGGGAGAGGTTGCGGCTGCGACAGTAGGGCGAGATTAGGCAGATTAACTCCTCCAAAGGACTTGATTAACTGATCGATCTGCAGCTGTGGATCATTGAGCTGCTGATCCTCAATTGCTCACTGTTTTTAGGCTGCACAGACCGTTTGTCAGTCACATTTTTCTGGGGTGATCGGCGGCCATTTTGTGTCTTGTGGTGCGCCAGCACAAGCTGCGACCAAGTGCATTTAACCCTCAATGGTGTGGTTGTTTTTTGGCTAAAGCCTACATCAGGGTGAAGCTGTCACACCAAGTGCATTTAACCAGCAATAGTCTGTTCATTTTTTGGCCATATACAAAATCAGGGGCAAGCTGCGCCTGTCACCAAGTGCATTTAACCCTCAATGGTGTGGTTGTTTTTTGGCTAAAGCCTACATCAGGGTGAAGCTGTCACACCAAGTGCATTTAACCAGCAATAGTCTGTTCATTTTTTGGCCATATACTAAATCAGGGGCAAGCTGCGCCTGTCACCAAGTGCATTTAACCCTCAATGGTGTGGTTGTTTTTTGGCTAAAGCCTACATCAGGGTGAAGCTGTCACACCAAGTGCATTTAACCAGCAATAGTCTGTTCATTTTTTGGCCATATACTAAATCAGGGGCAAGCTGCGCCTGTCACCAAGTGCATTTAACCCTCAATGGTGGGGTTGTTTTTTGGCTAAAGCCTACATCAGGGTGAAGCTGTCACACCAAGTGCATTTAACCAGCAATAGTCTGTTTATTTTTTGGCCATATCCCAGTCTAATTCTGTCACTAAATCCATACCGGTCACCCAGCGCCTAAATACTAGGCCTCAAATTTATATCCAGCTAAATCTGTCCCTAGTGCTGTAGCTGGGCGAGTTATTTAGTGTCCGTTCAAGCACATTTCTTGTTCTGGGTTGAAATACAATTCCCAATTTAGCAATTTCATAATTTAGTGGTTTCTGCTATATCAGAGCTATTTGAAATCTATCCCTAAAAGGGTATATAATATTCAAGGTGCACATTGGGTCATTCAGAATAACTTCACACACACCCGCTACTGTGTATTTCCAAGTCTAATTCTGTCACTAAACCCATACCTGTCACGCAGCGCCTAAATACTAGGCCTCAAATTTATATCCAGCTAAATCTGTCCCTAGTGCTGTAGCTGGGCGAGTTATTTAGTGTCCGTTCAAGCACATTTCTTGTTCTGGGTTGAAATACAATTCCCAATTTAGCAATTTCATAATTTAGTGGTTTCTGCTATATCAGAGCTATTTGAAATCTATCCCTAAAAGGGTATATAATATTCAAGGTGCACATTGGGTCATTCAGAATAACTTCACACACACCCGCTACTGTGTATTTCCAAGTCTAATTCTGGCACTAAACCCATACCTGTCACCCAGCGCCTAAATACTAGGCCTCAAATTTATATCCCGCTAAATCTGTCCTTAGTGCTGTAGCTGGGCGAGTTATTTAGTGTCCGTTCAAGCACATTTCTTGTTCTGGGTTGAAATACAATTCCCAATTTAGCAATTTCATAATTTAGTGGTTTCTGCTATATCAGAGCTATTTGAAATCTATCCCTAAAAGGGTATATAATATTCAAGGTGCACATTGGGTCATTCAGAATAACTTCACACACACCCGCTACTGTGTATTTCCAAGTCTAATTCTGGCACTAAACCCATACCTGTCACCCAGCGCCTAAATACTAGGCCTCAAATTTATATCCCGCTAAATCTGTCCTTAGTGCTGTAGCTGGGCGAGTTATTTAGTGTCCGTTCAAGCACATTTCTTGTTCTGGGTTGAAATACAATTCCCAATTTAGCAATTTCATAATTTAGTGGTTTCTGCTATATCAGAGCTATTTGAAATCTATCCCTAAAAGGGTATATAATATTCAAGGTGCACATTGGGTCATTCAGAATAACTTCACACACACCCGCTACTGTGTATTTCCAAGTCTAATTCTGTCACTAAACCCATACCTGTCACCCAGCGCCTAAATACTAGGCCTCAAATTTATATCCCGCTAAATCTGTCCCTAGTGCTGTAGCTGGGCGAGTTATTTAGTGTCCGTTCAAGCACATTTCTTGTTCTGGGTTGAAATACAATTCCCAATTTAGCAATTTCATAATTTAGTGGTTTCTGCTATATCAGAGCTATTTGAAATCTATCCCTAAAAGGGTATATAATATTCAAGGTGCACATTGGGTCATTCAGAATAACTTCACACACACCCGCTACTGTGTATTTCCAAGTCTAATTCTGTCACTAAACCCATACCTGTCACCCAGCGCCTAAATACTAGGCCTCAAATTTATATCCCGCTAAATCTGTCCCTAGTGCTGTAGCTGGGCGAGTTATTTAGTGTCCGTTCAAGCACATTTCTTGTTCTGGGTTGAAATACAATTCCCAATTTAGCAATTTCATAATTTAGTGGTTTCTGCTATATCAGAGCTATTTGAAATCTATCCCTAAAAGGGTATATAATATTCAAGGTGCACATTGGGTCATTCAGAATAACTTCACACACACCCGCTACTGTGTATTTCCAAGTCTAATTCTGTCACTAAACCCATACCTGTCACCCAGCGCCTAAATACTAGGCCTCAAATTTATATCCCGCTAAATCTGTCCCTAGTGCTGTAGCTGGGCGAGTTATTTAGTGTCCGTTCAAGCACATTTCTTGTTCTGGGTTGAAATACAATTCCCAATTTAGCAATTTCATAATTTAGTGGTTTCTGCTATATCAGAGCTATTTGAAATCTATCCCTAAAAGGGTATATAATATTCAAGGTGCACATTGGGTCATTCAGAATAACTTCACACACACCCGCTACTGTGTATTTCCAAGTCTAATTCTGGCACTAAACCCATACCTGTCACCCAGCGCCTAAATACTAGGCCTCAAATTTATATCCCGCTAAATCTGTCCCTAGTGCTGTAGCTGGGCGAGTTATTTAGTGTCCGTTCAAGCACATTTCTTGTTCTGGGTTGAAATACAATTCCCAATTTAGCAATTTCATAATTTAGTGGTTTCTGCTATATCAGAGCTATTTGAAATCTATCCCTAAAAGGGTATATAATATTCAAGGTGCACATTGGGTCATTCAGAATAACTTCACACACACCCGCTACTGTGTATTTCCAAGTCTAATTCTGTCACTAAACCCATACCTGTCACCCAGCGCCTAAATACTAGGCCTCAAATTTATATCCCGCTAAATCTGTCCCTAGTGCTGTAGCTGGGCGAGTTATTTAGTGTCCGTTCAAGCACATTTCTTGTTCTGGGTTGAAATACAATTCCCAATTTAGCAATTTCATAATTTAGTGGTTTCTGCTATATCAGAGCTATTTGAAATCTATCCCTAAAAGGGTATATAATATTCAAGGTGCACATTGGGTCATTCAGAATAACTTCACACACACCCGCTACTGTGTATTTCCAAGTCTAATTCTGTCACTAAACCCATACCTGTCACCCAGCGCCTAAATACTAGGCCTCAAATTTATATCCCGCTAAATCTGTCCCTAGTGCTGTAGCTGGGCGAGTTATTTAGTGTCCGTTCAAGCACATTTCTTGTTCTGGGTTGAAATACAATTCCCAATTTAGCAATTTCATAATTTAGTGGTTTCTGCTATATCAGAGCTATTTGAAATCTATCCCTAAAAGGGTATATAATATTCAAGGTGCACATTGGGTCATTCAGAATAACTTCACACACACCCGCTACTGTGTATTTCCAAGTCTAATTCTGTCACTAAACCCATACCTGTCACCCAGCGCCTAAATACTAGGCCTCAAATTTATATCCCGCTAAATCTCTCGTTACCGCTGTCCTGTTGTGGCTGGGAAAGTTATTTAGTGTCCGTCAAAGCACATTTTTTGTTCTGGGTTGAAATACAATTCCCAATTTAGCAATTTCATAATTTAGTTGTTTCTGCTATATCAGAGCTATTTGAAATCTATCCCTAAAAGGGTAGATCATATTGAAGGTGCACATAGGGTCATTCAGAATAACTTCACACACACGCTTCTGTGCATTTCCAAGTCTAATTCTGTCACTAAATCCATACCGGTCACCCAGCGCCTAAATACTAGGCCTCAAATTTATATCCCGCTGAATTTGAATACAATACATTGGGCCAAATAATATATTTGTTGTTGTGGTGAACCATAACAATGAGAAAAACATCTAGTAAGGGACGCGGACGTGGACATGGTCGTGGTGGTGTTAGTGGACCCTCTGGTGCTGGGAGAGGACGTGGCCGTTCTGCCACATCCACACGTCCTAGTGTACCAACTACCTCAGGTCCCAGTAGCCGCCAGAATTTACAGCGATATATGGTGGGGCCCAATGCCGTTCTAAGGATGGTAAGGCCTGAGCAGGTACAGGCATTAGTCAATTGGGTGGCCGACAGTGGATCCAGCACGTTCACATTATCTCCCACCCAGTCTTCTGCAGAAAGCGCACAGATGGCGCCTGAAAACCAACCCCATCAGTCTGTCACATCACCCCCATGCATACCAGGGAAACTGTCTCAGCCTCAAGTTATGCAGCAGTCTCTTATGCTGTTTGAAGACTCCGCTGGCAGGGTTTCCCAAGGGCATCCACCTAGCCCTTCCCCAGCGGTGAAAGACATAGAATGCACTGACGCACAACCACTTATGTTTCCTGATGATGAGGACATGGGAATACCACCTCAGCATGTCTCTGATGATGACGAAACACAGGTGCCAACTGCTGCGTCTTTCTGCAGTGTGCAGACTGAACAGGAGGTCAGGGATCAAGACTGGGTGGAAGACGATGCAGGGGACGATGAGGTCCTAGACCCCACATGGAATGAAGGTCGTGCCACTGACTTTCACAGTTCGGAGGAAGAGGCAGTGGTGAGACCGAGCCAACAGCGTAGCAAAAGAGGGAGCAGTGGGCAAAAGCAGAACACCCGCCGCCAAGAGACTCCGCCTGCTACTGACCGCCGCCATCTGGGACCGAGCACCCCAAAGGCAGCTTCAAGGAGTTCCCTGGCATGGCACTTCTTCAAACAATGTGCTGACGACAAGACCCGAGTGGTTTGCACGCTGTGCCATCAGAGCCTGAAGCGAGGCATTAACGTTCTGAACCTGAGCACAACCTGCATGACCAGGCACCTGCATGCAAAGCATGAACTGCAGTGGAGTAAACACCTTAAAACCAAGGAAGTCACTCAGGCTCCCCCTGCTACCTCTTCTGCTGCTGCCGCCTCGGCCTATTCTGCTGCTGCCGCCTCGGCCTCTTCCTCCGCCTCTGGAGGAACGTTGGCACCTGCCGCCCAGCAAACAGGGGATGTACCACCAACACCACCACCACCACCTCCGTCACCAAGCGTCTCAACCATGTCACACGCCAGCGTTCAGCTCTCCATCTCACAAACATTTGATAGAAAGCGTAAATTCCCACCTAGCCACCCTCGATCCCTGGCCCTGAATGCCAGCATTTCTAAACTACTGGCCTATGAAATGCTGTCATTTAGGCTGGTGGACACAGACAGCTTCAAACAGCTCATGTCGCTTGCTGTCCCACAGTATGTTGTTCCCAGCCGGCACTACTTCTCCAAGAGAGCCGTGCCTTCCCTGCACAACCAAGTATCCGATAAAATCAAGTGTGCACTGCGCAACGCCATCTGTGGCAAGGTCCACCTAACCACAGATACGTGGACCAGTAAGCACGGCCAGGGACGCTATATCTCCCTAACTGCACACTGGGTAAATGTAGTGGCAGCTGGGCCCCAGGCGGAGAGCTGTTTGGCGCACGTCCTTCCGCCGCCAAGGATCGCAGGGCAACATTCTTTGCCTCCTGTTGCCACCTCCTCCTTCTCGGCTTCCTCCTCCTCTTCTTCCACCTGCTCATCCAGTCAGCCACACACCTTCACCACCAACTTCAGCACAGCCCGGGGTAAACGTCAGCAGGCCATTCTGAAACTCATATGTTTGGGGGACAGGCCCCACACCGCACAGGAGTTGTGGCGGGGTATAGAACAACAGACCGACGAGTGGTTGCTGCCGGTGAGCCTCAAGCCCGGCCTGGTGGTGTGTGATAATGGGCGAAATCTCGTTGCAGCTCTGGGACTAGCCAATTTGACGCACATCCCTTGCTTGGCGCATGTGCTAAATTTGGTGGTGCAGAAGTTCATTCACAACTACCCCGACATGTCAGAGCTGCTGCATAAAGTGCGGGCCGTCTGTTCGCGCTTCCGGCGTTCACATCCTGCTGCTGCTCGCCTGTCTGCGCTACAGCGTAACTTCGGCCTTCCCGCTCACCGCCTCATATGCGACGTGCCCACCAGGTGGAACTCCACCTTGCACATGCTGGACAGACTGTGCGAGCAGCAGCAGGCCATAGTGGAGTTTCAGCTGCAGCACGCACGGGTCAGTCGCACTACAGAACAGCACCACTTCACCACCAATGACTGGGCCTCCATGCGAGACCTGTGTGCCCTGTTGCGCTGTTTCGAGTACTCCACCAACATGGCCAGTGGCGATGACACCGTTATCAGCGTTACAATACCACTTCTATGTCTCCTTGAGAAAACACTTAGGGTGATGATGGAAGAGGAGGTGGCCCAGGAGGAGGAGGAGGAGGAGGAGGAAGAGGGGTCATTTTTAGCACTTTCAGGCCAGTCTCTTCGAAGTGACTCAGAGGGAGGTTTTTGGCAACAGCAGAGGCCAGGTACAAATGTGGCCAGCCAGGGCCCACTACTGGAGGACGAGGAGGACGAGGATGAGGAGGAGGTGGAGGAGGATGAGGATGAAGCATGGTCACAGCGGGGTGGCACCCAACGCAGCTCGGGTCCATCACTGGTGCGTGGCTGGGGGGAAAGGCAGGACGATGACGATACGCCTCCCACAGAGGACAGCTTGTCCTTATCCCTGGGCAGCCTGGCACACATGAGCGACTACATGCTGCAGTGCCTGCGCAACGACAGCAGAGTTGCCCACATTTTAACCTGTGCGGACTACTGGGTTGCCACCCTGCTGGATCCACGCTACAAAGACAATGTGCCCACCTTACTTCCTGCACTGGAGCGTGATAGGAAGATGCGCGAGTACAAGCGCACGTTGGTAGACGCGCTACTGAGAGCATTCCCAAATGTCACAGGGGAACAAGTGGAAGCCCAAGGCCAAGGCAGAGGAGGAGCAAGAGGTCGCCAAGGCAGCTGTGTCACGGCCAGCTCCTCTGAGGGCAGGGTTAGCATGGCAGAGATGTGGAAAACTTTTGTCAACACGCCACAGCTAACTGCACCACCACCTGATACGCAACGTGTTAGCAGGAGGCAACATTTCACTAACATGGTGGAACAGTACGTGTGCACACCCCTCCACGTACTGACTGATGGTTCGGCCCCATTCAACTTCTGGGTCTCTAAATTGTCCACGTGGCCAGAGCTAGCCTTTTATGCCTTGGAGGTGCTGGCCTGCCCGGCAGCCAGCGTTTTGTCTGAACGTGTATTCAGCACGGCAGGGGGCGTCATTACAGACAAACGCAGCCGCCTGTCTACAGCCAATGTGGACAAGCTGACGTTCATAAAAATGAACCAGGCATGGATCCCACAGGACCTGTCCGTCCCTTGTCCAGATTAGACATTAACTACCTCCCCATAACCATATATTATTGGACTCCAGGGCACTTCCTCATTCAATCCTATTTTTATTTTCATTTTACCATTATATTGCGATGCTACCCAAAGTTGAATGAACCTCTCCTCTGCCTGTGTGCTAGGCCTAAATATATGCCAATGGACTGTTGCAGTGGTGGCTGACATGAAGCCTGATTCTCTGCTATGACATGCAGACTAATTCTCTGCTGACATGAAGCCAGATTGTCTGTTACGGGACCTCTCTCCTCTGCCTGGGTGCTGGGCCTAAATTTATGACAATGGACTGTTGCAGTGGTGGCTGACGTGAAGCCTGATTCTCTGCTATGACATGCAGACTGATTCTCTGCTGTCATGAAGCCAGATTGTCTGTTACGGGACCTCTCTGCTCTGCCTGTGTGCTAGGCCTAAATATATGCCAATGGACTGTTGCAGTGGTGGGTGACGTGAAGCCTGATTCTCTGCTATGATATGAAGACTGATTCTCTGCTGACATGAAGCCAGATTGTCTGTTACGGGACCTTTCTCCTCTGCCTGGGTTCTGGGCCTAAATATATGCCAATGGACTGTTGCAGTGGTGGGTGACGTGAAGCCTCATTCTCTGCTATGACATGCAGACTGATTCTCTGCTGACATGAAGCCAGATTGTCTGTTACGGGACCTCTCTGCTCTGCCTGTGTGCTAGGCCTAAATATATGCCAATGGACTGTTGCAGTGGTGGGTGACGTGAAGCCTGATTCTCTGCTATGATATGAAGACTGATTCTCTGCTGACATGAAGCCAGATTGTCTGTTACGGGACCTTTCTCCTCTGCCTGGGTTCTGGGCCTAAATTTATGAAAATTGACTCTTACAGTGGTGGGTGACGTGAAGCCTGATTCTCTGCTATGATATGAAGACTGATTCTCTGCTGACATGAAGCCAGATCCTCTGTTACGGGACCTCTCTCCTCTGCCTGTGTGTGTGCTGGGCCTAAATATATGCCAATGGACTGTTGCAGTGGTGGCTGACGTGAAGCCTCATTCTCTGCTATGACATGCAGACTGATTCTCTGCTGACATGAAGCCAGATTCTCTGTTACGGGACCTCTCTCCTCTGCCTGTGTGTGTGCTGGGCCTAAATATATGCCAATGGACTGTTGCAGTGGTGGCTGACGTGAAGCCTCATTCTCTGCTATGACATGCAGACTAATTCTCTGCTGACATGAAGACAGATTCTCTGTTACGGGACCTCTCTCCTCTGCCTGTGTGTGTGCTGGGCCTAAATATATGCCAATGGACTGTTGCAGTGGTGGCTGACGTGAAGCCTCATTCTCTGCTATGACATGCAGACTAATTCTCTGCTGACATGAAGACAGATTCTCTGTTACGGGACCTCCCTCCTCTGCCTGGGTGCTGGGCCTAAATATATGCCAATGGACTGTTGCAGTGGTGGCTGACGTGAAGCCTCATTCTCTGCTATGACATGCAGACTAATTCTCTGCTGACATGAAGACAGATTCTCTGTTACGGGACCTCTCTCCTCTGCCTGGGTGCCGGGGCCTAAATATCTGAGAATGGACTGTTCCAGTGGTGGGTGACGGGAAGCCAGATTCTCTGCTATGGAACCTCTCTCCAATTGATTTTGGTTAATTTTTATTTATTTAATTTTTATTTTAATTCATTTCCCTATCCACATTTGTTTGCAGGGGATTTACCTACATGTTGCTGCCTTTTGCAGCCCTCTAGCTCTTTCCTGGGCTGTTTTACAGCCTTTTTAGTGCCGAAAAGTTCGGGTCCCCATTGACTTCAATGGGGTTCGGGTTCGGGACGAAGTTCGGATCGGGTTCGGATCCCGAACCCGAACATTTCCGGGATGTTCGGCCGAACTTCTCGAACCCGAACATCCAGGTGTTCGCTCAACTCTACTTAAGATGCCCCAGTCCAGGTCCAGCAGATATTTACCGTAGTCCCCCTGGGCTATCCTTTTGCCACCTTCTAATGGGAGATCTATAAAGATGCTGCAGTCCAGGTCCAGCAGAAATCAACTGTAGCCCCCCCTGCCAGGGGAAATCTCTTGTCCTGCTTAACCGCTAACTGTGAAGGTGCCTGACACAAACCACACAGACAAAACACAAACACAGAAGAAAAATAACTCAAAATAAGGATTCTACGAACTCAGGATTTTATATCAACCGAAGTTGCTACTATGTACATAACCTCAATAGCAGAACAGATTACCACAGCACAGTGGAGCAGCAAGAGGCAGGTGAGATAAACAACATTTTGTCACCTTGTCTCTAAAGCTGCAGCCCTCCTCCTCAAGTGTGGTCCACCCTGCTCTGGGAACCCCAAAACTTCGGCTAGAGACGTTACGTCTCCTGAGCCCCACGTTGGGCACCAACTAATAAAGGTGTGCTCAATCGCGGCTGATTACGTTTGCTCTATTGCTCCAAATTAATAGTAACCCAAGGGTTTTACGTGCATGGAAGAGAATAACCATGACACATCTCTATCACAGGTATATCTCAGGCATAAATCAATATTCAATCAGTATTTTGTGGAAGCAGGAGTATAAACCACTTAATCAGTATTTTGTGGAAGTAGGTATATCACAGCCCTCAATCAATATTTGGTGGAAGAAGGTATATAAAACCCCTTAATCAGTATTTTGTGGAAGCAGGTATATCGCACCCCCCAATCAATATTTGATGGGAGCAGGTGTATTGAACCCCTTAATCAGTATTCTGTGGAAGCAGGAATATAACACCCGTCAATTTTTTTTTTTGCCACAACAGTTATATCACACCACCCTGTTTATTTTGGGCAACAGGTATATCGCAGCCCTTAATCAGTATTTTGTGGAAGAAGGTATATTACACCCGTTCAATCAGTTTTTTGGGGGGCAACAGGTATATCACACCCATTGCAATTAGTTGTTCCAATAGCGTTTGTCCATCTATATAGCTGCAGTATCGCAGCAGATCCGCACACAACTGCTACACAATACAAATGCACTATAATATACTTTCTATGGTTAGAAAGTATATTATAAGTATATCACACCCCTCAGTATATCACACCTATCGATAGCACACTTATACCAGTCCTTAAAAGGACTTTTGTGGCCCTATTAGCCAGAATTTGGTGTCCCTAACAGCCTGTCCCTGCTCCACAAAGCAACCTCTCCCTACACTGGCAAAACACATAATGTAAAATGGCTGCCAAATCGGGTTCTTTTATACGGTGGGGTTGTTTCCATCTGCTGAAACATCCCAATTTGATGTCCTATCCCACCTGATGGATGTGTCATGGGTCAAAGTTCGGCGCAATGCAAAAGAATATGGCACCGGCAGACATTGCCATATGTTCGCATGTTCGGCGAATTCGGCAAAGTTCGCAGTGAAACAACCGCCGGGCAAACCGCAAAGCCATCTCTACTGTGGAGGTCACTGTTAAGAGGGTGGGGTGCTGTGGGGGGGGTCACTGTTAAGGAGGTGGGCCACTGTGGAGGTCATTTTTATAGGGGTGGGTGATGTAACAAGTCAATAATGTAATAACAGTTAGTGCAGATCAGACAAGTCTTTTTGCATCTGTGAAATTACACCTTGAAATTACAGATATTTTGAGGATGGGCACATGTGCTAAAGGAAAAAGCTAGACTTTTAGCTTTTGCCAGGAGGGTACATTAAAAGAATCCATTTCCTATTGCAATCTATTGACTGGCGTGTCTGCAATTTGGTGAATCAGGTGTGATTTTGCTTATCTCTAGTCAAGATATTTCTTTCTAAAATGTTCTAAGAGATGACCAGTTTAATAATCACAGCTATAAGAGGTTACAATTGTCGAATGTGATTTTTTTTTTTTTTTGCTTTTTCAACTGCAGCACAGACTACACAGGAACCATTTTATTTTACTGGCCGACCCACAGAGCATTATTTTTTGTAAATCCATTTTTGTGCTGAAACTGAACATTATCACTAAGTAAAAGAAATAGTATAATGAAAGTCGTCAGTTTTGTATCGTTACATGAAATACATTGACCTGGCATAACTGCATAAAAAATGTCTCTCAATTCAATGTACTGTACAGTAAGTAGGAGTCATTATCAGCCCTGTGTAATACAAAGCTTCTGTAATAGTAGGAGATGCTGAAAGGCTAAGTTTAAGATCCATTAGAGATATTACTTACTAGTCCATTAATTTACATTAAGCAAATTAGATGTATTTAATACTAACTAAATATCTTGTTAAAATAACTTAATGAAATGGCTGGGTGAATAAGATTGATTTCCACGTGCTGCGTTCTCAGCTAATGTCTTTCCAGTTAACCCTGTGTGGCAAAGAAGACATTGGTTCTCTACCTTAGCCATTCTTATTATTTGCCTTCTTTAAAAAAAAAAAATCATATTAATTTTCCATTTTAGAATTTATATTGTGTTCATTTTTAATACTTCATGAGAACATCATTATAGCATGTGACCACCATTTTATTGCAACATTATTTTGCTGGTAAATATTCATTACACATATATGAAAAAGTATTAGACTGCAAATTAAGTGTACCTTTGCCCCATTCTGGATGAAAATCCACAAAAAATCTGCAACATACTTGTTGTGAAGGAATACATTCATCCACAAGATAGTGGTCATGCTGTAGATTTTGATCTCCATGACAAATCTGCACATAAAAAATCTGCAACATGCAGATGGGGATTGGAAAAATCCCATAGACTTGAAACAAACCACATTAGTATAGGGATCATTGGGTCCACCAGTGGATATGGTTCATACTCCATCTATAGAGATCTTAGTTGTAAGGGTATTTTAACTACATAATTAAGTACTGATTGGTTCTGTCTCATTATTTATGTCCCCTTTTATATTACCTTCTATATCTGTGTAATGATATTCCTTGTATTATAGTGAGTTAGAAATAGTTAGACATACACAAAATCCAGTGTACTGATAAGGCCACACTCCTGCATGATTACCTCAGGGACATGCGTGTTGCACTCTGGACATCCTGCCTGAAGGGCATAAATCTGGTTTGCACAGACAATTAATTGGCATTCCATTGAAGAACTTAATTCAAAATGAATTGATTGAAACACTATTTATTTCTTGTAACACCCTGGGGTGTTGGCCATATACTATGACATGGCGACTGGAATCTTATCCCATATTGTTTGGGTAGGCCAGTGATGATTATTTACTTTTATTACTCTGTATGTGTTTTGTCTGTTTAACCTTATATTTAACCACCCGTTATAAATATACTGTATTTACTCACTTAGCCTCACGTTTTAAAACAAGATAATATGTACTTTTATCAAAAACTGTACCATTGCATAACCATACACAGATAATAAACAGGGTCAGACTGGGGTTCCTTGGGTCCTCCCCTATATCATTAATAAAGTTTAATAGGTTTTAAATCAAAGAAGTAGGCCCTAATAGTAAGTGGTTGGCTCCAAAGGCAGCAGAATGTTTTCTTTTTCTTTACTTTTGGATTTTGGACCCATTTTGGTATCAGAGCCTGGGCCTACCTAAGGATCCTCTGGTACTCGGGTGGGCCAGTCCAACCCTGAGGATAAATCAATCAATAGGGCTAATCATTTATTTGTAAATACACTTTAGTGGAAACTGATTGGTTCCAAATTTAGCTTCAAGTGGGGTGCTAAACCTTTTGAACAATTAACCACTTGCCATCTGGGCCATTTGCCCCCTTCCTGACCAGGCCTAATTTTGCATAACTGACATATCTCACTTTATGTGGTAATAACTTTGGAACGCCTTTACTTATCCAAGTCATTCAGAGATTGTTTTCTCGTGACACATTGTACTTCATGATAGTCATAAATTTGAGTCAATATATTTCACCTTTATTTATGAAAAAATTTCCCAAATTTACCCAAAATTTTGAAAAATTTGCAATTTTCTAAATTTCAATTTTTCTGCTTTTAAAACAGAAAGTGATACCTCATAAAATATTTATTACTTAACATACCCCATATGTCTACTTTATGTTGGCATCATTTTAGAAATGTCATTTTATTTTTTTAGGACGTTAGAAGGCTTAGAAGTTTAGAAGCAATTCTTAAAATTTTTAAGAAAATTGCCAAAACCCACTTTTTAAGGTCTGAAGTCACTTTGTGGGGCTTACATAGTAACCCCCATAAATGACCCCATTGTAGAAACTACACCCCTCAAGTTACTTAAAACCGATTTTACAAACTTTGTTAACCCTTTAGGCGTTCCATATGAATTAAAGGAAATTCTGCGGTTTACAGAAACACCCCACATGTGGTCATAAACTGCTGTATGGGCACACGGCAGGGCACAGAAGAAAAGGAACTCCACATGGTTTTAGATGCCATGTCCCATGTGAAGCCCCTTGATGCACCCTTACAGTAGAAACTCCCAAGAAGTGATCCCATTTTGGAAACTAGGTGATAAGGTGCCAGGTTAATTGCTACTATTTTTGGGTACATATGATTTTTTGATCAAAAAAAAGATTTACACTTTTCGTCCCCCCATAAGGTCATACAAGACCTCTGGGGGACATTTACTTCACTTTTTCTTTTTTTTTTCACAGTTGATTTCTCCTGTAACTGGGGCTGACATAGTAGCCCCAGTTACAGGAGAAATGAACCCCCCCAGAGAGGCTGTACAGCGCAATACAGCGCTGTACATCCTCAATGCAGGGCTGATCGAGGTCTGTGAAAGACCTCACACAGCTCCTGCACTCTCCGGTCCCGGCGGTCACATGACCGCCGGGCCGGAACAGGAAGCGCATAGCACTTCCTGTTCTGCATACACAGCACTCGGCGAGCGCTGTGTATGCAGCGATCTAGAAGGCAGGGACACCTGGGTACTGTCCCTGCCTTCTCTCTGGGTTGCCCTGCTGTCACTGACAGCGGGCAACCCGATCAGCAGCTGCACGATTAGCGTGCAGCTGCAGTTTCTGAACGTCCATTCAGAAATAGAGATCCACCCATAGGACGTTTATATCCTATGGGCAGACGGGAGGAGATTAATGTGTAAGAGCCGCTGTGATCACTAAAGGATTGTTTGATTCTCTAGTGGTCCCATCAGACCATGGCTTAGTCGAGTTATTGTATGTCCATCAGAGAATGCGTACAAGTTTTAAGTAAAATGAAAAAATAGCTTAAGGGTACTTTCACACTAGCGTTTTTCTTTTCCGGCGCTGAGTTCTGTCCTAGGGGCTCAAATCCGGAAAAGAACTGATCAGTTTTATCCTAATGCATTCTGAATGGAGAGCAATCCGTTCAGGATGCATCAGGATGTCTTCAGTTCAGTCTTTTTGACTGATCAGGCTTTTCAGAAAACCGTAGCATGCAGTATTTTTACCTCCGGCCAAAAATCCTGAACACTTTGACTGAACGCCGGATCAGGCCTTTTTCCCATTGACTTGCATTAACGCCGGATCCGGCGCCGTGTGTTCAGTCAAACCGGATCCGGCTTTTGCATGTTAAACCCGAAAAATGTGAAAAAAAAGTTAAAGTCCATAAATGGGGGATCCGTTTTTTCCAATGCATTTTTTCATTGTGATCAAAATCCTGATCAGGATTCAAATGTAATCCGTTTTCACACGTTTTTCCGGATCCGGCGGGCAGTTCTGGTGTTGGAATTGAACGCCAGATTTAAACAACGCTAGTGTGAAAGTAGCCTAAAGAGGTTTTCTGAGATTACTATGGTTTTTAACATATATGCTCATGTACATTTTTCCAGTTGGACTCTTCTGACCCGTGTTCCCCATGTAAACAAATCATTCCAGCTTGTTTCCACCCTGGATGTAGTCCTTCCTCTTAATATATTTAAAAAAACATGATTAATTTTTCCTTTCTCTGCCATAGCTCCACCACCGTCCTCAACAACCCCCAGATAGTTTATAGCTTCTCCCACCCAGCTAGTTAAATGGACACTCACTTATCACTGCCCCACCCATGGACATAACATCCCAGGAAATACAATATACAAAATCCAGCACTGCATCAACTCATAACAACTGGATTCTTTATTGATAGGAGAGTACAAAGCAGTAAAAATCTCTTATGCATTTCAGGCTACACAAGCCCTTTTTCAAAGCAGTGCTGGATTTGATATATTGTGTGCTTGGGAGCTCCAAATCTCCATGACACGTACAATCCAGAGGAATCGAGAAGCTTCGGCTTAGATTAAGGGTGGAGACCCAGTGTGTGCATCACAGCAAATAGCTGCATGGACATGGACAACAAAAGATAGAAGCAATAAATGTAAATGAAATGCTATACATTACAAAATTACAGCTACCTTCCTATTATATAAAGGAATCTTGATGCAACTGGAAAAATTAATTAAAAATAAGAAAAAATAATTAAAATAATAATCTAATGACATTATCATGTTGATGTGATATACTCTCTTTAAAAACATACCCAGAAACACTAGATACAGATCACATATGTATAACTTTTCACATACGCTGCATTTACCATACTGTTCTGCATTTGCTTTGCAATTACTGTGATATTTCCTGTCCATGGTGCTGAAGGTATCTAGAATCTGTGATATTCACCCATGCCAAGTGGACATCTTTCTGTCAATGAGAAAAGAACATTTTCCTGCTAATGTTTCCTTAGGATGAGCTCTGCTTGTCACTGATTTGTTCTGCTCTGAAGAGATTAAACTTTTCGGCTTTGAACATATGAGGCTGCCTATGGCTGTCACTGGAGAAAACTGGTAACATTCTGGTTTTAAGTGCAATTAGTCCAGGCTATTAGCCAGTTCTTTTTGCGTTGATACACAGGGGATGGCACAAGGTAAATGCTGTAAATAACTTGTTTGTAGCTTTAAAGGAAATTTTTATCTGCCAGTTAAAATCAGAGAGTAACACATCTCCTTTTTTCTAATTTGTTTTTATTTTCTGATTGTAGATTTTTTTTAATTCTATTTCCTGAACATAATTATGGGGCGGCCATCTTGCCCGAGCTGTTCATAACAGCTTTTAGAAAGCTTTACCTCAGCCCCATTGGCCATAGACACAATGGTCAGGAGGGGACCTCATTGACTTCTGTAGGAGAGTTTTCCAGGCATGTTCTGTGACTTGTGCAGAGGTCATTGTACAAGGGAAGAATAGATAAGATCTGACAATACCTATTGTGAATGGTGGCTCCTGTCTTATCTATACACAGAGGTGATATCATTACAGGCAGGATTAGAATGGCAGATAAGCAGGTAACTGCAGTAATGTGATCTGTACAGACCAAGAATTGGCGCCAATGATTACACATTGTGGCCAGTGCGAAAACTGCAGGATTTCATATTTTTTGTTTAAATATATGGAATGCATGGAAAATTAAAATATCATATTTTAAACGTAAAAAAAGTGATTTAATAAGCAGTTCATTTTCTGATGACAAAAAAAAATAGGACTGCAACTCACTGAGCTGAGCACCAAGGGCAATGGCTAGAGGTGTCTATAATTTGTGTTTTCAAGTATTCTCAACATATACTAATGGTGAAACCTTCTTTGAGATCTAGATGAGGACCCCTCAATGTTATCTAAGGATCATTGGGCAGTTTTCTGTATTGAGAAAATACCATTTATTAGTGACCTCCCAGGGTGATACCATTATTTAGAAAAGACTCAGAATGGTGTAAAAAATGAATTCCCACCAAACCTGTGCCACTCCTGTTCCAGCACTTCCCTAGTCCTCCATTGGTCTCTACTTCCTGGCATCTCTTGACATGGAGAATATGATTGCTCAGTCAATCACTGGCTCAGGTAGGTCACCTCCACAGTTAGTAATTGTCTGTCTAATTCAAAAGACTACAGGAAGTAATGCTGAGCGTGGGACCAGGGAATTGTGGATCCAGGAGCAGCAGGCGATCAGAGAGGTGTTGTAACTGTAATATGTTTTGTATACAACAGTGCTCAACACTGTACACAATATTCAATGCGTGGCATGACTAGTGATATACATACAGTACAGACCAAAAGTTTGGACACACCTTCTCATTCAAAGAGTTTTCTTTATTTTCATGACTATGTCAATTGTAGATTCACACTGAAGGCATCAAAACTATGAATTAACACATGTGGAATTATATTCATAACAAAAAAGTGTGAAACAACTGAAAATATGTCATATTCTAGGTTCTTCAAAGTAGCTACCTTTTGCTTTGATTACTGCTTTGCACACTCTTGGCATTCTTTTGATGAGCTTCAAGAGGTAGTCACCTGATATGGTTTTCACTTCACAGGTGTGCCCTGTCAGATTTAATAAGTGGGATTTCTTGCCTTATAAATCGGGTTGGGACCATCAGTTGCGTTGTGGAGAAGTCAGGTGGATACACAGCTGATAGTCCTACTGAATAGACTGTTAGAATTTGTATTATGGCAAGAAAAAAAAAAGCTAAGTAAAGAAAAAAGAGTGGACATCATTACTTTAAGAAATGAAGGTCAGTCAGTCCAAAAAATTGGGAAAACTTTGAAAGTGTCCCCAAGTGCAGTCACAAAAACCATCAAGTGCTTCAAAGAAACTGGCTCACATGCGGACCACCCCAGGAAAGGAAGACCAAGAGTCACCTCTGCTGCGGAGGATAAGTTCATCCGAGTTACCAGCCTCAGAAATCGCAGGATAACAGCAGCTCAAATTAGAGACCAGGTCAATGCCACACAGAGTTCTAGCAGCAGACACATCTCTAGAACAACTGTTAAGAGGAGACTGTGTGAATCAGGCCTTCATGGTAGAATATCTGCTAGGAAACCACTGACAGGCAACAAGCATAAGAGACTTGTTTGGGCTAAAGAACACAAGGAATGGACATTAGACCAGTGGAAATCAGTGCTTTGGTCTGATGAGTCCAAATTTGAGATCTTTGGTTCCAACCACCGTGTCTTTGTGCGACGCAGAAAAGGTGAACGGATGGACTCTACATGCCTGGTTCCCACCGTGAAGCATGGAGGAGGAGGTGTGATGGTGTGGGGGTGCTTTGCTGGTGACACTGTTGGGGATTTATTCAAAATTGAAGATATACTGAACCAGCATGGCTACCACAGCATCTTGCAGCGGCATACTATTCCATCCGGTTTGCGTTTAGTTGGACCATCATTTATTTTTCAACAGGACAATGACCCCAAACACACCTCCAGGCTGTGTAAGGGCTATTTGACCATGAAGGAGAGTGATGGGGTGCTGCGCCAGATGACCTGGCCTCCACAGTTACCGGACCTGAACCCAATCGAGATGGTTTGGGGTGAACTGGACCGCAGAGTGAAGGCAAAAGGGCCAACAAGTGCTAAGCATCTCTGGGAACTCCTTCAAGACTGTAGGAAGACCATTTCAGGTGACTACCTCTTGAAGCTCATCAAGAGAATGCCAAGAGTGTGCAAAACAGTAATCAAAGCAAAAGGTGGCTACTTTGAAGAACCTAGAATATGACATATTTTCACTTTTTTGTTATGTATATAATTCCACATGTGTTAATTCATAGTTTTGATGTCTTCAGTGTGAATCTACAATTTTCATAGTCCTGAAAATAAAGAAAACTCTTTGAATGAGAAGGTGTGTCCAAACTTTTGGTCTGTACTGTACATATTATATATTATATTATGCACACCAAGGTGTTATAGATGCATCCTAAGTGTTATATCTGCCTTGGTAGCCAGGGGCGTATTGGCCATAGACCTTACAGGGAAACTTCCCAGGGGGCCATCTGAGCCTTCCTTACAGCCAGTGAAAGTTTTTGGGGATGTATTTTGTGCTGGTGGTGGCAGTATTTTGTGATGGACTGTGGTATTTGGCCCTGCTGGGATGGTATAATGTGACACAATATGGTATTGCTGGCCCGGCCTTTCATCAAATTGGACTAGACTACAAAATGGGGCCAGTTTTAGTATTTTTTCCAGGGCCACTTTAAATTTCCAGTTTGCCCCTGTTGGTAGCAGACTCCTGGTATTGGTTGCTACAGTTCAGCTCACTTTCCACCATTATATGCCCATGTCAATTTTCATGTCTGATTTGGTCATACCTTTTAATATGTAATGGTGAAATGTATTCTTAGCTTCTAAGTATATAAACTAATCACATAACCTATGAAATGGGTTATATTTTCATACAGCTGTAAAAAATAAAATGTTTTCTGCCAGCAATGATACCCTGGGTGAGACCCTGCTGGGTTGCTGCAGTTCAGCACCCATTCTCTTGGATGGTCTGGTCATTGAACGGCAGTAACCCAGCATGGCCACTACACAATGAGTAGAGCTGTCTGCTTCTGGATCCATCCTTCGTCTTACTTTGTGGTGTCGGTGGCTGCTAAGAACAGTTGATTGGTGGGGGTGCGGGATGTTAGACCACCACCGATCTGATATTGATGACCTATCCTAAGAATAGGTCATAGGTCTTCAATATCTATAGCCCAGCCAATGCCTTTAACTCTACCATTTTTTGATGAGATATGGAGCTTTATTTAACGGGGTTGTCTCATCTTGCAGTTACTCAGGCGAGATGAGACATAGTCCAGACTACCAGCCGGCAGGGAACCAGCAGAGCGCTCTGGCGTTCGCTGTTTCAGTAGCTATCATTGAGGTGCATGAGAGCTAGCGAAACAGCGTAGCATAGCAAGCTATGCCATTTGAATAACTCAGGCTACTTTCACACTAGCGTTCGGCTGTCCGCTCGTGAGCTCCGTTTGAAGGGGCTCACGAGCGGACCCGAATGCTTCCGTCCAGCCCTGATGCAGTCTGAATGGATGCGGATCCGCTCAGACTGCATCAGTCTGGCGGCGTTCAGCCTCTGCTCCGCTCGCCTCCGTACGGACAGGCGGACAGCTGAACGCTGTTTGCAGCATTCGGGTGTCCGCCTGGCCGTGCGGAGGCGTGCGGATCCGTCCAGACTTACAATGTAAGTCAATGGGGACGGATCAGTTTGAAGATGCCACAATATGGCTCAATCTTCAAGCGGATCCGTCCCCCATTGACTTTACATTGAAAGTCTGGACGGATCCGTCCGAGGCTATTTTCACACTTAGCTTTTATATGCCAATATAATGCAGACGGATCCGTTCTGAACGGAGCCTCCGTCTGCATTATTATGATTGGATCCGTTCAGAACGGATCCGATCGAACGCTAGTGTGAAAGTAGCCTTAGAAACAGCATAGCTTGCTGTCAGTGGCATACATAGAGAAGTAAGGGCCCCATAGCCTAAACCCTTTTCAAAGACCTTTGGGCCATTTTTCCACTGCCTCATTTGCTAAAAGTTGTTCCTTTAAAGGGTAGAGTCCTGACCAAGTTTTCACCTCCAGTCGAAGAGGAGATAATCCCAACTAAAACTGGGCCCCCTCTTGTCCTGGGCGCCATAGCAATCGTATGGTCTGCCGCTATGATAGTTACGCCCCTGCTTGCTGTGCTATGCTGTTTCCGTAGCTCTCATACACCTCAATGGGAGCTACTGAAACAACAATCGCCGGAGCGCTCTGCTGTTTTCTTGCTGTCTAGTGGTTGAGACTGTGTTTCATCTCGCCTTAGTAACGGCAAGAAAACAGAGCTCCACACAAATATATATTATTACATTAATCAGCAAATCCACTTGGACTTCTTAACATTAAATACAATTTAATTACATGTGCACTTTAATCCTTTATTGTCCGAGACCACTGCAGATAATATCATGTGGGCTATATTCACATACAGCATACTAGGGTTTTTCAATGCTGAATCCGCACTGAAATCCACAACAGAATTAATGTTGTTTAACAAAAAAGAAAACAAACTACACTGATTTGAGGTCATGCTACAGATTTTCAAATCCCCAGGTTCCCAGGTATTAACCTCAACCCATACCCAACCTAGGCACACCATGGATATTGCCATTAACTCCTTTAGCATCCTTAGACCACAAAAGATATTAGGTCATGTCACCAAAACCACTCTTAACCCTTTGGGACATTAAAATGCAAAAAATTGCTAACCCTTAAACCACCCTATGAGGAACCTGTCAAGCAGTACTGTGGAAAAAGCGAGTATACAAGGAGGCCCTTTGCCATCTCTGCCGAAGGCACTGACAGTATTGGAATCCCCCTTTAAAAATCCTGCGTATACCCTTGGTAGTGAAATGCTTTACAACTGGATTAAGGGAAGCTAAGCCAAGGATGTCTCATGCATATGAAACAGATGTTAAAGTAAATTATTGACTAGGAGGTTTTTGTCGTTCTTTGAAGAGGTTACCGAAATGCAGAGCAGAAAATTCATTGCCCTCCTAGAAAAGGATTCATTAGCAAAATCTGGTAACCGTACCTGCCTAACACGTATAAATATATATGTATATCTATATATAAAAGCATACAGTATATACAAGATCCTGAATACTAAACCATCATTAATAGAATTTTCACCCTATGGTTCTCAGTCTGCACGGTTGTTATGCTGTGCTGAATATTTCTCAATCCCTTGAAAAAAACTATCTGTTATTTGGCAAGGTGGACTCTTGTACCTTCCATGGCAGATTGCTTCCTTTCATTTATTTTCAAGTATTAATAAAGTAAAAAGTAAAGACTGGAGCAAAAACATGTTATTTTAGAAACAAGAAATAAAATTGATTTGTTGGGAGAAAATAATATGCGCTTCTTTATGTAAAAGGCAGAGATAATAGCAGTTACCTTTATACCAATGATCGGAAATGTTTGCCATTAGTTGTTTTCATGTGTGTTTGACACCAGAACTGAGCAATACAGTGGAACTTCATTCTCTTCGGTAGATTGAATTCTGCTTAGTGCAAGAACAATGTGTGTGGTGAACCGCAAGATCATATATTATATATTTTCGCTTCAGACATTAAGAGTCTTGGTTGTGAAAAGTATATTCAGTGTTTTTCGGTCTTTCTTGTGATACTGGTCACCATAAAAAAACTCTGATCTCAAGAAAGACACTGCTGGCCTCTACTGGTCTTTGCTGTAAAGCCATGTGTGTTGCATATTTTCAGTGAATACAGGCTGTATCCTTCTGTATAAAATATATATTTTCATATATTATGGCTGTATGTTTCAAAGAGTGAAAAGAATATAATGCACTTTACTTCAGATAGAAAAACGGGAGTGTGGTAGAGCAAATTCTAGTTGTAAATGGCTAGACTGCTTCAGTTGATCCTCATTCAATATATAGGCCATTTTTTTATCCACTCTCAAAAAACATCAAGAAAATACAGTTCTGGAAGCTGTGTTGCATCTCATATAGATGTACAGGGATTGCAAGGTTTAACTCTGAACATATCTTGCAACTTCCACTATAGTTTGTGTATAAGTAGAACAGTGAGTAGGCCACTTCCATGAGTGTAAAACCACTTGGATTCAAGAGCCTCAAACAAAGATGGAGTGTTAGCAGCGTGTTGCAATAGCTTACTGCAGTACGCCAGTCCTTCAGGGTGAGCAAATGTGAGGTCACAGGGGTCAGTTAACAGACCGAGGGTTGCTCTTAGTACTCACAGTTTGTTGTATACCCTGGGCAGGCGTACAGCAGTGATGAAGAGGCTGGCACGTAGATCCTCTGGGGCACTCTCTAGATATAGGGACCAGGCCGGGTGATTGGTGAGGTGCCCTGGGTGTTGTAGGTTTAGTGTGCCTGCGGCAAGATCCCTTACAGTTCGTGACGTCAGTGCCGGTAACGGTGGCACACTGATTGTTAGGAGGAATAATGGAGGTACACACGATTGTAGTGAACTAGAATTCCTCTTTACTGAACAGTTCAACTATGTACAAGTTTCAGACAGTTCCATATGAAGGATATTGGTATCAGGCAGGCTTTACATAAATGGCAGGTATAATCCTAACAAGATAACTCAGAGGGAATAAAACTCACAGATCAGGCTGTACTTTCTGCAGAATCCTGTCTGGCTTTCTCCAAGGCCCGTATGCCTAATAGCTGGCTTTATCCTTGGGTAGAGAAACCTTCCTCTGGTATAAATCCTCTTGCTGTCAATAAACTTCTGCCCTTCAGCTTTCTACTTGGCTTGATAAGATTAGCACTGCTCTGTACTTTGCAAGATGCAGGATAACTTCAAGAGGAAACTTCTTCTCCTAGACGCAGCTGCATGTTAGAAGCTGATCTTCAGCTACCACCTGGCTAAAGTGAACACTGGCCTCTAACCACACACTCCCTCTCCTGGACTGGACCTGTCTATATATACTAGGGGGTTCCCTAGCTCACTCTACAGCTTGGGAGGAGAAACTACACCCCTAGCAGGCCTGGTACACAGGAGATAACATGGAAATACACATTACAATGCAATACAAAATACCATGACCATGTTCCACAGGAGGTGGAGAACAACATGACCCAATTGACCCTTGAGTAGTGCCGACCTTTACGTAGTGGGACACTACATTACCACTTAATTCAACTCCATCTCAACTCCAGATAATGCGTATTTCAAAATATTAAGATCAGACTCTGATTACCTACAGCATCAAACCATTAAGATGTGATGCATCTACAGAGATTGGGTCATGGATTGAATCCTTTTAAATGTATCCTGTCCCCTTCTTTTTCTATTCTTAAAGTGGTTGTCTCATCATATACAACCCCTTTAATACTAGAACTGTTGCTGCAAGGTCTGGATCCCAAGACCCCTGGCTGGTCTGCTCATTGGACATACCCAAAGAATTTGGCAGCAGTGAATGGACCTTCCTGGTAATTTTGTTTTGCTACCATTTTTATTTCATGGGTGAAACATTGTTTGTTTGTTTTTTTAAGCACCCAAGACACGATTATGGGTAACGGCTGTGTCAGATTTCCTTTACCTAGAAGGAGAATCCATTACTCTTTGTTCTGACAGTAGAACCCCTGGTTTTCATCGTGAGACTTTGTAAGATAATGTGGCTATATACGCAGAAGATGCTTTTTTTTAGGGACACAACCGCTCCTCTATCTACTCTATTATCCCTTAATAATGAAATCTGAATAAATCAGTTAATGCCTGTTGATGTTAACATCTGATAGCCTCCAGATGGCTTTGGTTTGTTCTACCATGTTCAAATATCCGGGTATCAATGTAACAATGTAACTAATTGTCTTGAGGATTCTGATAAATTAAACCTCCTCCACTCCTGGCTAAATTTACCTCCACCTGGCAGTGTGGTATTAACTATCAGTCACAGACAGCTTTTTATGTCTTACATAATTCACCTGCTTGGATACCCTTACTTTTTTTTAAAAAGTAGACGTGAATTTAGTATGTGTTTCATTATTGACAGCGCAGTCCAGTGCACACCCTGAATAACACCCTGCAGTCCTAGAACAGCCGTTTGAGGGTGCATATTTTTGTTCAAAATGTGAGCAAATTGCCTGTTTGGAATTGCATGACGGGTTTCTAAACAGGCGAGTTTTAACACTGAGAGGCGCTGACAATTTGAAAAAGAGTTTGCTGCTCACTGAGCAAGCACTCTTTGGGGTAGATGGGGGAGAGGGTGGTAGCAAGGAGGCTGAGGGAAGTGAGGTAGCTAGCTGGGTAACAGTTAGAAAGCAGGGTAGTGGGAAGAGTGCCAGGGAGGCTAGCCCTGATCTGATACACCCCAACAAGTTTGCAAAGTTGGCAGATGAGGGGGATGTCAGTTCAGAGAGAGCACTGCCAGTCAGAGGAATGTCAGCTCCAGTAAGCAGGGGACCAGGAGAGCAGGCCAGACAGGTGCTGGTAATGGGAGACTCAATTATTAGGGGTACAGATAAGGCGATCTGTCACAAAGACCGGGATCATCGAACGGTGTGTTGTCTTCCTGGCACTCGAGTTCGACATATTGCGGATCGGGTTGACAGATTACTAGGAGGGGCTGGAGAAGATCCAGCCGTAATGGTCCATACCGGAACCAATAACAATAGAGTGTTCTTAAAAAAGAATTTAGGGATTTAGGTCAAAAGCTTAGGGCAAGGACCTCAAAGGTAGTATTTTCCGAAATACTGCCTGTACCATGAGCCACACAAGAAAGGCAGCGGGAGGGTAGGGAGGTAAACAAGTGGCTCAAGTACTGATGTAGGAAGGAGGGGTTTGGGTAACTGAAGAACTGGGCAGACTTCTCTCTCGGCTACAGGCTCTATCGTAGGGATGGGCTTCACCTCAATGGGTAAGGGGCAGCTGTGTTGGGAGAGAAGATGGCTAGAAGGTTGGAGGAGTGTTTAAACTAGGCACTGGGGGGGAGGGTAATTATGTTATAGGAGGGGAAGATAGTGAAGATAGAGACCAGGGGCAAGGTAGTGGGACTGGGGGAAGAATGGATGGAGGGACTAGAACAGTTCAGAAGGGAAGGTGTAGGGTAAAATATATACATAAACCTCTTAAATGTATGTATACTAATGCCAGAAGCCTGACTAATAAAACTGGGGAACTGGAATTAGTGATGTGTGAGGAGGACTATGACATAGTGGGAATAACTGAAACATGGCTGGATGATAGCTATGACTGGGCAGTTAATGTACAGGGTTACAGTCTGTTGAGAAAGGATCGCCAAAACCTGAGAGGGGGAGGGGTCTGCCTTTATGTAAAGTCCTGTCTAAAGCCCACAGTCCAAGAAGATATAAGTGAGGGACATGAACATGTGGAGTCACTGTGGGTAGAGATACATGGAGGCAAAAAGAATAATAAAGTATTAATAGGAGTTTATTATAAACCACCAAATATTCCAGAGTCCACAGAAAATCTGCTACTAAACGACACAGATGAGGCGGCAAATCATAATGAGGTGTTTATTATGGGGAACTACCCAGATATAGACTGGGAAACTAAAACCTGTACATCTCATAAAGGAAACAGGTTCTTGGCAATAACCAAAGACAATTACCTTTCCCAACTGGTTCAGGACCCAACTAGAGGGACGGCCATACTGGACTTAGTATTAACCAATAGGCCTGACAGAACAACAGATGTGCAGGTTGGGGGACACCTGGGAAATAGTGACCATAAAGTAATAACCTTACAATTATCATTCAAAAGAGTGTTTCTTCAGGGAGGAACAAAAATACCAAACCTCAAAAAAGCTAAATTTAGCCAACTAAGAGAGGGCATAGGCTTAACTAACTGGGACAAAGTCCTCAAAAATAAAAATACAGCCACAAAATTGGATATTTTTAAAAGCATCCTAAAATCTAATTGTGAGAGGTACATACCTTATGGGAATAAAAGGTTAAGGAACAAGAAGAAACCAATTTGAATAAATAGAACTGTAAAGAAGGCAATAAATGACAAAAAGGAAGAGGGTAGTGAGAAAGCACTGAAAAACTATAAGGAAAAAAAGTGAATATGTAAAAAACAAATAAAAGCGGACAAACTAGAGACCGTGAGATTAATTGCCAAAGAGAGTCTACCCTTTACAGATTGATGAGGGGGGAGTCACAGAGAGCGACGAGGAGAAAGCAAAGCTATTAAATATTTTTTTCTCCACTGTATTCACTGAAGAAAATAAACTGTCAGATGAAATGCAGAATGTAAATGTAAATTCCCCATTAAAAGTGCCCTGTCTGACCCAGGAAAAAGTACAGCGTACAGAAGTACAAAGATTAAAATAAACTAATCGCCAGGACTGGATGGCACACACCCCTGTATCCTAAGAGAATTAAGTAATGTCATAGCCAGACCCTTATTTCTGATATTTGCAGACTCTATACTGACAGGGAGTGTTCTACAGGATTGGCGCATAGCAAATGTGGTGCCAATATTCAAAAAGGGTCCAAAAACAGAGCCTGGAAACTATAGGCTGGTAAGTTTAACATCTGTCGAAGGTTTTCTAAGAGATGCTATCTTAGAGCACATTAATGAACATAAGCAAATAACGCCATATCAGCATGGCTTCACGAGGGATCTGTCATATCAAACTAATTTAATCAGTTTCTATGAGGAGGTAAGTTCTAGACTTGACAGCGGCGAATCAATGGATGTAGTATATCTGGACTTCTCCAAAGCATTTGACACTGTACCACATAAAAGGTTAGTATATAAAATGAGAATGCTCGGATTGGGAGAAAATGTCTGTATGTGGGTAAGTAACTGGCTCAGTAATAGAAAATAGAGGGTGGTTATTAACGGTACACACTCAGATTGGGTCACTGTCACTAGTGGAGTACTAGTCCTATCCTCTTCAATATATTTATTATTAATCTTGTAGAAGGCTTGCACAGTAAAATATCAATTTATGCAGATGACACTAAACTGTGTAAAGTGATTGACATAGAAGAGGACAGTGTACTGCTACAGATGGATCTGGATAGATTGGAGGCTTGGGCAGATAAGTGGCAGATGAGGTTTAACACTGACAAATGTAAGGTTATGCACATGGGAAGGAATAATGCAAGTCACCCATACATACTAAATGGTAAAACACTGGGTAACACTGACATGGAAAAGGACCTAGGAATTTTAGTGAACAGCAGACTAAGCTGTAAAAACCAGTGTCAGGCAGCTGCTGCCAAGGCCAATAATATAATGGGTTGCATCAAAAGGGGCATAGATGCCCGTGATGAGAACATAGCCCTACCACTTTACAAATCACTGGTCAGACCACACATGGAATACTGTGTACAGTTCTGGGCTCCTGTGAACAAGGCAGACATAGCAGAGCTGGAGAGGGTTCAGAAGAGGGCAACTAAAGTAATTATTGGAATGAGGGAATTACAATACCATGAAAGATTATCAAAATTAGGGTTATTCACTTTAGAAAAGACGACTAAGGGGAGATGTATAAATATATCAGGGGTCAGTACAGAGATCTCTCCCATCATCTATTCATCCCCAGGACTGTGACTGTGACAAGGGGATATCCTCTGCCCCTCGAGGAAAGAAGGTTTGTACACAAACATAAATGAGAATTCTTTACGGTAAGAGCAGTGAGACTATGGAAGTCTCTGCCTGAGGAGTGTAATAATATTACAGGCTAGCCTATAGCTAGTAGAGAGGGGTCGTTGATCCAGGGAGTTATCTGATTGTCTAAATGGAGTAGGGAAGGAATTTTTTTTTTCCTCTTAAGTGGGGAAAATCGGCTTCTACTTCACAGTTTTTTTTTTTTGCCTTCCTCTGGATCAACTTGTAGGATAACAGGCCGAACTGGATGGACAAATGTCTTTTTTCGGCCTATGTTACTATGTAATTGATGTGGCAAAAAGGGCAGGCATGCATTAAACTTGACACCTTACAAAATGCGAAAGATGAGGTAGGACTATCAGTCCCCAGTACATATCTTTATTCTTTGGCTTCACAAATGCAACATTTTAGTGGCTGGCAGAATGGAATGGAGTTGAATTCAGTGGTAAGCTATTGCAACACTACCTTAATTCTCCATCTTTGGTTGAGGCTCTTGAATCCAAGTGGTATTACACTCATGGAAGAGGCCTACTCACTGTTCTACTTATACACAAACTATAGTGGAAGTTGCAAGATATGTTCTGGGTTAAACCTCGCACTCCCTGTACATTTATATGAGACACAACATAGCTTCCAGAACTGTATTTTCCTGATGGAGGTCTAAAGGGATAAAAAAAAATCCCATATATTGTATGAGGATGAACTGAAGCAGTCTAGCCAATTACAACTAGAATTTGCTCCACCACACTCCAAATTTTATCAATAGCTGCAACTTTGACAGGCCTTCAATACAAAGACATCCAAGACAAGAGTATGACTAGTCAACCACCAGTCTATGGCAACTGTGTAGCTCAAACCTCGTATATTCAATCTACAATTGAAATGGTGAGTGTGGTCTAAAATAAAATGCACTAGTTAGACTGTGTTCACATTGCTGTTCTTATTTCTGTTGCTCTGTATTTTTACAGCAGCAGAACAAAAACTGAAGCACCAATTACATCATATCCTGAAGAAAGGCCCCCATGCACATTAGACTATTGTTGGCCAGCCATACACACTGTTTTTAAGGGACTAACAATCTAATTTGTATACGGAGCTCTAAACTCTACCCAGACAATGTCAGGGAGGAAAAGTACTTGACCATTGAATTTTATTGACCAATCCTTTTGATCTCTCAGGAGATAAACCACTTTGTATAAATTTAGGCAGCACTCCAAATGATTATGATGCTTAGTGAGTTTTTTTTTTTTTTTTCATTTAAGCCGGTCATAGTGGTACATTAGAAACAATGTTTCGGGCAGAATGAAATGCCCTTCATCAGGCAGTGAGGTAACCACATGTAAAGCAAATGGCTATTTTGTGGTCGCCTCACTGCCTGATGAAGGTGGAGCAAAGAACAAAACCTTGACGAGCACCCACACCAGCCAGGATAAGAGAGAGTGCCGTGATCATCTGTTTAAACTAAGGAGATAAGCCACTGCGATAGATGTCTGGAGAAGACAGAGGTGTTTGTCAGTGGCCTTCTGGTTTCTGCCCATAGTAAACAGATGCTCTGGGAAGCCAAGCATGTATGTGTATGAGTAAGTCAGGAGAGATAGCTGTCAGTCAAACCAAACATTTGGCAGACAGATATTCAAGCTGTATGGGAAAGTAGCCACTGATATGTTCTAGATAATGTGAATGAATGTTGGTGTGGGTCTGGCCACAACTTTTTTTCTTTTCCCCATTAAAAACCCATGCATGCTTAGCAAGTCTGCATATATCTGGGATAGTCGGAACCAATAGCTGTCAGTCTATTGATTCTTAGGCTAACAGCTTTATAAAATGTAAAGGCATATTCAGTATAATTTAAAGTTCCTAAGAAAGCATGAATTCAAAAATCAGCACTGCCTGGAAATACCTGTAGCTGAAATGCCTCTGTAATTCAGTCACGCATTAAGCCATGCCCCTTCTGTCAATCTCTGGCTTTTGTGTTAACTCCCCCTCTCTAAGGTATATGACATCACACATCCTGGCCTCTTCTCTGCCTGTGATCTGTACTCCAAAATTGTGGCAATGTATGTCAAGGAGGAGAGGAATAGTTGTTCTTTACATTGGTATTCCAACCAATTGCAAACCCTGGCAACATGAAAACAACTGTTCTGCATAGAACTGGGCACGCTAATGAAAATGAAAAATAATTCTTAGATATGTTGACATCATCTGGTAAATATTTACATGGACACTTTTAGATGTTTTTATTCTTCATAAGATTGGAATACCCCTTCAATGAATTTGGGTTTGTTTATCAAGTCTTGGATACTGTCATTCTGTATCTACTTTGGAAAATGCGATATGGTGATGACCATGCTGCTGAACAATCTTATGTTGGTAGAACAAAGCTTTCATGAATCAGTCGCACTTGCTTGTTTGTGAAAGTAACATTGAAACAGATTCTTGAATATGGCATTACGACATGTATGAATGTCAATGTATATTCATTATGCATAAACACACTTCTATATCATTGTGTTTTTACTTTATTCTAAATGATGAATTTGCTACACTGTATGCATATAAGCCTGTACATGTATTACATGTAGAACCCTGCACTTTATAATTTTGTATTGTAAATATTTTAACTCTCTAAAATGCAAATGATGCGTATAAATAATTACTCTATATTCAATATTTACAAAGCTAATTAAACACATACCATATCCTTTCTCTGCATAATGTTTCTATTTCTTCAAGCTCCAAGAAGTATTTCTATGCACATATTAACTAAACATGTCATGAAAGTGTTATATTTTGTCAAAATCCACACTTGAAACATTTACAGCAATCCAAAATCCTGCAGAGAAGTATGAAACGTGACTTGAAACTTCGGTTAATGCAACACTGGAGATTAAAATGTTGCAGCCCGCAGAGAGAAAATCTACAGGAATTAATTCTTCAGTAATTTAGAGGGTTTATTACATTGGGATTTCTCTTCATATTAAGAATTGATAATCTGTTGGCAATTACACTCATCACTTGTAGCGTTTGAAGAAAATTGTTGATCTGTGGGATGAATATTGCACACAAAGGGATTTTCTACAGCTTTTGACCTCAGCAATAAGCCTTGAATTCTTCCACGTAGGAGACATTTGACTTGTGATACTATTGACGTGTCCTTCCTTATCACCAAGACGCTATAACCTGACATGTAAACAACTGCACCAATTTGATAGTGCTATTAATGCTGGTAATACTGTTTTGGTCTCTCTTCATACGTACTAGATATCCTTAGACTCCCATTTATTTTGACTAGTGTTTTCAATATAGCTCTCAGTCTAACACCAGTGAAGAAAATGATGAAGCAGACATACATAGGGAATACCCTCTGTGGCCAGATACATTGCAGATATTTAACTTCACTATTGACCATTTTGTCTCTTCTATTATTTTTCTTCTGTCAAGATTACCATATTCAATGCTGCTTAAAAATCAGCATACCCTCTTTTAACCATTTTGGCTATTTTTATTTAAATGCCCTTACAACAATACCACTTCCTGGCACATTACCCCAAACTATATGTAATATATTAGCTTTCCAAAGCTTTTTTATGTCTTTCTTCAGTAACTCACTATTAAGTAGCTTCTACGATGTCTGTTTCTTGAAAATGATCAGGATAGCCTCTTCTTAAATCACAATAAAAAATAAATTGGCTCCTAGAGCAGGCAGAATACACTGGTGCTAACCGATTTCTGCAGCTCACTTGTGTAGGCTGGGACAGAGTCAGCAGAGTGCATGTGAATTATTGATAGCGCTATTGATAGTTGCCATCCAGAGGAGGGCAACTAAAGTAATAACTGGAATGGGGCAACTACAGTAGATTATCAAAATTAAGATTATTCACTTTAGAAAAAAAGACAACTGAGGGGAGATCTAATTAATATGTATAAATATATCAGGGGTCAGTACAGAGATCTCTCCCATCATCTATTTATCCCCTTGTGACTGTGACGAGGGGACATCCTCTGCGTCTGGAGGAAAGAAGGTTTGTACACAAACATAGAAGAGGATTCTTTACGGTAAGAGCAGTTAGACTATAGGACTCTCTGCCTAAGGAGGTGGTGATAGTGAGTTCCCTAAAAGAGTCCAAGAGGGGCCTGGATGTATTTCTGGAGAGTAATAATATTACAGGCTATAGCTACTAGATGTCACGGCTAAGGATTGGGGAAACCCTCAGCCGTGCGATGTTACAGGTATGTGGAAGCTGCTTGACCAGGACAACAGAATTAGGGAGCAGGTCACCTCCTACAGAGTCCCTAACTCTGACCCTGACTCCTAGCTGTATGAGCCAACCCAGATGGTAGGAGGGCTCATACTCAGGAACCTCGGGTCCCTACTAGCCCTCAGCAGATCCCTGAGCTAGGAGCTGGGTAAGACAACCTGTTCCTCCTAGACACGGAGGAACAGGAGTCTAAACTGGCCAAACTGCAAGGAAGGGGAAACATAAACAGCCTATTGATATGGCAGGTGAGTGAAAGCACTTCCACACCAACCTGCCACAGACACACTGACTGGATCCCGTGCTTAAATGCTAGTGTACACACCAAACATAAAAAGGACACAGCACAAACACATAAACACACAGGAAACCAGATCCATAGCTGCAGTGAGATAAGACATCACAAGAACATAAAATAAAGATCACGCATAACTTTTATGACCACAAGGGTGGCCCTCACTGGCAGATGGTATAAGACCAGGAGGATGACTACAGCTTACAAACAAGGCTGGAGTACCCCCCAGCTTCAGGTCTCAACTAAAGCTAAATAGCCCAAGTAGCCACACCCACACAGACACACACTGGAAAGGGAGTTAACCCTTCCAACACCAGACAGGGTAGTGAAGCCACTTAAAGGGAAATGCACACACGCAAAACCCCGTGCACAGCAAACAGACAAAGTGCACACATACAAAGACAGGTTGCCTGGTGCAACCGCATGCACTTGACAGCAAGCTGCCTAGCAACAGCTCAGACTGCTATACTGCCAAATACATCATGTTGCCAGAGGCAACCACACGTGAGGCAACAAACTACAGCCCTCACCTGTGATTGACAACAAGACCAGACCGCAGGCAACTGCATGCGGTTCCAGGAGTCACGGCCATAACCATGGTCCTGACACTAGAGAGGGGTCGATGATCCAGGGAGTTATTCTGATTGCCTGATTGGAGTCGGGAAGGAGTTTTTTATTCCCCTAAAGTGGGGAAAATTGGCTTCCACCTCACAGTATTGTTTTTTTTTTTGCCTTCCTCTGGATCAACTTGCAGGATGACAGGCCGAACTGGATGGACAGATTTCTTTTTTCGGCCTTATGTACTATGTTACTATGTTAAAATGCTGTGGGCTTAGATAAGGAAAGATAGTGAAACTATACACAAAACACAGATCAAGCTAAATAGATGATAGATACTTTGTGCTCTCCAGGGGAGGGGACAGTGTTCCATTATTCTACACAGACTGTAATAGTTTATGAGATTCTTCTAAAAATTAATACTGATTTATTGCAGCTGCCATAAAGCATGCACATTCAGCTGTAATATCTATAAAGACACTACAATAAGAATTTATATATCTCAAACATTGCTACTAACAGGGGAAGCTTTGTAAAAAAAAATAAAAAATAAAAAACAGCATTTAAAATAAGAACAATTTACCTTACATCTACAGACATCTAATTAACTGCCTCCGGACCGCCTAACGCAGGATCGCATTCCGGAGGCGGCAGCTCTGCGCACAGTCACGCATATACGCGTCATCTCGCAAGACGCGAGTTTTCCTGTGAACGCGCGCACACAGGCGCGCGCGTTAGCAGGATCGGAAGGTAAGCGAGTGGATCTCCAGCCTGCGAGCGGCTCGCTGGCAGACTGGAGATGCGATTTTTTTAACCCCTAACAGGTATATTAGACGCTTTTGCTTGGATCGACCACCAGAGGACACAGGCAGCTCGGTAATAAGTAGCACCAAACACCACTACACTACACCCCCCCCTGTCACTTATTAACCCCTTATTAACCCCTGATCACCCCTGATCACCCCATATAGACTCCCTGATCACCCCCCTGTCATTGATCACCCCCCTGTCATTGATCATCCCCCTGTAAGGCTCCATTCAGACAATCGTATGTTTTTTACGGATCCACGGATACATGGATCGGATCCGCAAAACACATACGGACGTCTGAATGGAGCCTTGCAGGGGGGTGATCAATGACAAGGGGGTGATCACAAATATAGACTCCCTGATCACCCCCCTGTCATTGATCATCCCCCTGTAAGGCTCCATTCAGACGTCCGTATGTGTTTTGCGGATCCGATCCATGTATCCGTGGATCCGTAAAAATCATACGGACGTCTGAATGGAGCCTTACAGCGGGGTGATCAATGACAGGGGGGTGATCGATGACAGGGGGGTGATCAGGGAGTCTATATGGGTGATCACCCCCTTGTCATTGATCACCCCCCTGTAAGGCTCCATTCAGACGTCCGTATGTGTTTTGCGGATCCGATCCATGTATCCGTGGATCCGTAAAAATCATACAGACGTCTGAATGGAGCCTTACGGGGGGGTGATCAATGACAGGGGGGTGATCAATGACAGGGTGGTGATCACCCCTTATAGACTTTCTGATCACCCCCCTGTCATTGATCACCCCCCTGTAAGGCTCCATTCAAACATTTTTTTGGCCCAAGTTAGCGGAATATTTATTTATTTTTTCCTAAAAAATTCTCATATTCCACTAACTTGTGTCAAAAAATAAAATCTCACATGAACTCACCATACCCCTCATGGAATCCAAATGCGTAATTTTTTTTAGACATTTATATTCCAGACTTCTTCTCACGCTTTAGGGCCCCTAAAATGCCAGGGCAGTATAAATACCCCACATGTGACCCCATTTCGGAAATAAGACACCCCAAGGTATTCCGTGAGGGGCATATTGAGTCCATGAAAGATTGAAATGAAAATACAAAAAAAAAATCAATTTCCGCTAACTTGTACCAAAAAAAAAAAATTCTATGAACTCGCCGTGCCCTTGATTGAATACCTTGGGGTGTCTTCTTTCCAAAATGGGGTCACATGTGGGGTATTTAGTATAAGTTAAATCCACGGCACTCCGAAAGTTTTTTTGCAAAATAAAATTTCACATTTTAATTCTTAGTATACAGAATATCATTCATGTACATCCAGTGCAATTCATTTACATATAGTAAGTATTATGCCATATCAGATAATTCCCGAACGTTTCGGTCTGTGCGACCTTCTTCAGCGGGGTCTGTAGGCAGGGTGAGGAAGCAGGCGCTGGATGTGAGGGTATTTATACTGCCCTGGCATTTTAGGGGCACGAAACCGTGAGAAGAAGTCTTGGATCCAAATGTCTAAAAATGCCCTCATAACAGAAATTTGGGCCCCTTAGCCCACCTAGGCTGCAAAAAAAGTGTCACACATCTGGTATCGCCGTACTCAGGAGAAGTTGGGCAATGTGTTTTCGGGTGTCATTTTACATATACCCATGCTGGGTGAGATAAATATCTTGGTCAAATGCCAACTTTGTATAAAAAAATGGGAAAAGTTGTCTTTTGCCAAGATATTTCTCTCACCCAGCATGGGTATATGTAAAATGACACCCCAAAACACATTCCCCAACTTCTCCTGAGTGCGGCGATACCAGATGTGTGACACTTTTTTGCAGCCTAGGTGGGCAAAGGGGCCCACATTCCAAAGAGCACCTTTCGGATTTCACCGGTCATTTTTTACAGATTTTGATTTCAAACAACTTCTCACGCATTTGGGCCCCTAAAATGCCAGGACACTATAACTCCCCCACAAGTGACCCCATTTTGGAAAGAAGACACCCCAAGGTATTTTGTGATGGGCATAGTAAGTTCATGGAAGTTTTTATTTTTTGTCACAAGTTAGTGGAATATGAGACTTTGTAAGAAAAAAATAAATAATATTTCTGTCACTATATATGCTGCCCTCAGTGAGGTCAGCATAACGTTGATGACAGGTTCCCTTTAGGCTCCTATGCGTTGCATCAGTGAATCATCAGGGGAAAAAAAAAAGAAGAAGCTGTAAAGGACCATTGTTAGCAATCAAAAATAGGTAGGTTAAAGAAAAGAAGATATACAGTTGTGGCCAAAAGTTTTTATAATAGCAATTTGCATATACTCCAGAAGGTTTGAAGAGTGATCAGATGAATTGCTTAGTCCTTCTTTGCCATGAAAATGAACTTAATCCCCCAAAAAACTTTCCACTGCATTTCATTGCTGTCATTCACCGCCTCCGGACCGCCTAACGCAGGATCGCGGTCCGGAGGCGGCTGTCCCAGGCAGAGTCACGCGTCTACGCGTCATCTCGCGAGACGCGTGGCTTCCTGTGAATGCGCGCACACAGGCGCGCGCGTTCACAGGATCGGAATGTAAGAGAGTTTATGTACAGCCTGCCAGCGGCGATCGTTCGCTGGCAGGCTGTAGATGCGATTTTTTTTAACCCCTAACAGGTATATTAGATGCTGTTTTGATAACAGCGTCTAATATACCTGCTACATGGCCCTCTGGTCGTCCCTTTTACTTGGATCGACCACCAGAGGACACAGGCAGCTCAGTAAAGTAGCACCAAGCACCACACTACACTACACCCCCCACCCCCCTGTCACTTATTAACCCCTTATGAACCCCTGATCACCCCATATAGACTCCCTGATCACCCCCCTGTCATTGATCACCCCCCTGTAAGGCTCCATTCAGATGTCCGCATGTGTTTTACGGATCCACACATCCATGGATCGGATCCGCAAAACACATACGGACGTCTGAATAGAGCCTTACAGGGGGGTGATCAATGACAGGGGGGTGATCACCCCATATACACTCCCTGATCACCCCCTGTCATTGATCACCCCCCTGTAAGGCTCCATTCAGACGTCCGTATGTGTTTTGCGGATCCACGCATCCATCGCCATACTCAGGAGAAGTTGGGGAATATGTTTTGGGGTGTAATTTTACATATACCCATGCTGGGTGAGAGAAATATCTCGGCAAAGACAACTTTTCCCATTTTTTTATACAAAGTTGGCATTTGACCAAGATATTTATCTCACCCAGCATGGGTATATGTAAAATGACACCCCAAAACACATTCCCCAACTTCTCCTGAGTACGGCGATACCACATGTGTGACACTTTTTTGCAGCCTAGGTGGGCAAAGGGGCCCACATTCCAAAGAGCACCTTTCGGATTTCACCGGCCATTTTTTACAGATTTTGATTTCAAACTACTTTGCACGCATTTGGGCCCCTAAAATGCCAGGGCAGTATAACTACCCCACAAGTGACCCCAGTTTGGAAAGAAGACACCCCAAGGTATTTCATGTTGGGCATAGTGAGTTCATGGAAGTTTTTATTTTTTGCCACAAGTTAGTGGAATATGAGACTTTGTAAGGAAATAAAAAAAAATTCATCATTTTCCGCTAACTTGTGACAAAAAATAAAAAGTTCTATGAACTCACTATGCCCATCAGCGAATACCTTAGGGTGTCTACTTTCCGAAATGGGGTCATTTGTGGGGTTTTTCTACTGTCTGGGCATAGTAGAACCTCAGGAAACATGACAGGTGCTCAGAAATTGAGAGCTGCTTCAAAAAGCGGAAATTCACATTTTTGTACCATAGTTTGTAAACTCTATAACTTTTACCCAAACCATTTTTTTTTTACCCAAACATTTTTTTTTTATCAAAGACATGTAAAACAATAAATTTAGGGAACAATTTATATATAGATGTCATTTTTTTTGAAAAATTTTACAACTGAAAGTGAAAAACTTTTTTTGCAAAAATTTCATTAAATTTCGATTAATAACAAAAAAAGTAAAAATGTCAGCAGCAATGAAATACCACCAAATGAAAGCTCTATTAGTGAGAAGAAAAGGAGGTAAAATTCATTTGGGTGGTAAGTTGCATGACCGAGCAATAAACGGTGAAAGTAGTTTAGTGCAGAAGTGTAAAAAGTGGTCTGGTCATTAAGGGTGTTTAAGCTAGGGGGGCTGAGGTGGTTAAAGGACCCGATGAGATCATTTCAGTAATCGCCTTGTTAACTTAGGTGAGAATGTTGACGAGCACAAAGCTGGAGATCATTATGTCAGGCTGATTGGGTTAAAATGGCAGATTTGACCTGTTATAAGGAGGGTGATGCTTGAAATCATTGTTCTTCCATTGTTAACCATGTTGACCAAAGAAACGCGTGCAGCCATCATTGCGTTGCATAAAAATGGCTTCACAGGCAAGGATATGGTGGCTACTAAGATTGCACCTCAATCAACAATTTATAGGATCATCAAGAACTTCAAGGAAAGAGGTTCAATTCTTGTTAAGAAGGCTTCAGGGCATCCAAGAGAGTCCAGCAAGCGCCAGGATCGTCTCCTAAAAAGGATTCAGCTACGGGATCGGAGTGCCACCAGTTCAGAGCTTGCTCAGGAATGGCAGCAGGCAGGTGTGAGCGCATCTGCACGCACAGTGAGTCGAAGACTTTTGGAAGATGACCTGGTGTCAAGAAGGGCAGCAAAGAAGCCACTTCTCTCCAAAAAAAACCATCAGGGACAGATTGATCTTCTGCAGAAAATATGGTGAATGGACTGCTGAGGACTGGGGCAAAGTCATATTCTCAGATGAAGCCTCTTTCCGATTGTTTGGAGCATCAGGAAAAAGGTTTGTCCGGATAAGAAAATATGAGCGCTACCATCAGTCCTGTGGCATGCCAACAGTAAAGCATCCTGAGACTATTCATGTGTGGGGTTGCTTCTCATCCAAGGGAGTGGGCTCATAAAAAATTTTGCTCAAAAACACAGCCATGAATAAAGAATGGTACCAAAACAACCTCCAACAGCAACTTCTTCCAACAATCCAACAACAGTTTGGTGAAGAACAATGCATTTTCCAGCACGATGGAGCACAGTGCCATAAGGCAAAAGTGATAACTAAGTGGCTCGGGGACCAAAACTTTGACATTTTGGGTCCATGCCCTGGAAACTCCCCAGATCTTAATCCCATTGAGAACTTGTGGTCAGTCCTCAAGAGGCGGGTGGACAAACAAAAACCCACTAATTCTGACAAACTCCAAGAAGCGATTATGAAAGAATGGGTTGCTATCAGTCAGGAATTGGCCCAGAGGGCATGCCCAGTTAAATTGCAGAGGTCCTGAAAAAGAAGGGCCAACACTGCAAATACTGACTCTTTGCAAAAAATGGCATGTAATTGTTGATAAAAGCCTTTGAAACGTATGAAGTGCGTGTAATTATATTTCACTACATCACAGAAACAACTGAAACAAAGATCTAAAAGCAGTTTAGCAGCAAACTTTGTGAAAACTAATATTTGTGTCATTCTCAAAACTTTTTGCCACCACTGTATATAGGCCGGCTCACCCCTTGCTATTATGGCCAGGTGCTCCAATCTTTTGATGCACCCTAATCAATAAATTTGATCAAAGAATAACATAGATAGGCGCTCATTTAATTGGGACCACTTGGAGACCTTATTTATAAACACAATTTATTAGACAATAAAACATTTATTAGACAGGAGGTACATATCCAAAAATTTAAAATATATCCTTTAGAGATGTATGAATAAAGCGAACTTTTCACGATTGTCCACTTTAGCATCCAGATACAGGTACAGTGGGATGCGAAAGTTTGCGCAAGCTTGTTAATCGTCATGATTTTCCTGTATAAATCGTTGGTTGTTACGATAAAAAATGTCAGTTAAATATATCATATAGGAGACACACACAGTGATATTTGAGAACTGAAATGAAATTTATTGGATTTACAGAAAGTGTGCTATAATTGTTTAAACAAAATTAGGCAGGTGCATACATTTGGGCACTGTTGTCATTTTATTGATTTCAAAACCTTTAGAACTAATTATTGGAACCCAAATTGGCTTGGTAAGCTCAGTGACCTCTGACCTACATACACAGATAAATCAAATTATGAGAAAGAGTATTTAAGGGGGTGAATTGTAAGTTTCCCTCCTCTTTTAATTTTCTCTGAAGAGTAGCAACATGGGGGTCTCAAAACAACTCTCAAATGACCTGAAGACAAAGATTGTTCACCATCATGGTTTAGGGGAAGGATACAGAAAGCTGTCTCAGAGATTTCCGCCGTCTGTTTCCACAGTTAGGAACATATTGAGGAAATGGAAGACCACAGGCTCAGTTCAAGTTAAGGCTCGAAGTGGCAGACCAAGAAAAATCTCAGATAGACAGAAGCGACGAATGGTGAGAACAGTCAGAGTCAACCCACAGACCAGCACCAAACATCATCTTGCTGCAGATGGAGTCACTGTGCATCGTTCAACCATTCGGCTCACTTTACACAAGGAGATTCTGTATGCAAGAGTGATGCAGGGGAAGCCTTTTCTCCACCCACAGCACAAAAAGTGCCGCTTGAGGTGGGCTAAAGCACATTTGGACAAGCCAGCTTCATTTAGGAATAAGGTGCTGTGGACTGATGAAACTAAAATTTAGTTATTTGGCCATAACAAGGGGCATTATGCATGGAGGAAAAAGAACACAGCATTCCAAGAAAAACACCTGCTACCTACAGTAAAATATGGTGGTGGTTCCATCATGCTGTGGGTCTGTGTGGCCAGTGCAGGGACTGGGAATCTTGTCAAAGTTGAGGGACGCATGGATTCCACTCAGTATCAGCAGATTCTGGAGACCAATGTCCAGGAATTAGTGACAAAGCTGAAGCTGAGCCGGGGCTGGATCTTTCAACAAGACAACGACCCTAAACACTGCTCAAAATCCACAAAGGCATTTATGCAGAGGAACAAGTACAACGTTCTGGAATGGCCATCTCAGTCCCCAGACCTGAATATAAATGAAAATCTGTGGTGTGACTTAAAGAGAGCTGTCCATGCTCGGAAGCCATCAAACCTGAATGAACTAAAGATGTTTTGTAAAGAGGAATGGTTCAAAATACCTTCAACCAGAATCCAGACTCTCATTGGAACCTACAGAAAGCGTTTAGAGGCTGTCATTTCTGCAAAAGGAGGATCTACTAAATATTGATTTCATTTCTTTTTTGTGGTGCCCAAATTTATGCACCAGCCTAATTTTGTTTAAACAATTATAGAACACTTTCTGTAAATCCAATAAACTTCATTTCACTTCTCAAATATCACTGTGTGTGTTTTCTATATGACATATTTAACTGACATTTTTTATCGTAACAGCCAACGATTTATACAGGAAAATCATGACGATTAACAAGGTATTAAACATACTGGGTGGTTATACACTTTTCTGCAGAATGGCTACAAAGACTTGGGCGGCCATAAGGAGTTGGTGCGGAGTCAAGGCATCACTCGTTTGTACCCCATTGTGGCATAATTCAAAGCTTATGAACCTGAGAGATCTGAGCTGTAGCCAGTACTGGAGGACCAAAAATATTCAGTATTTACATCAAGTGGTTAGTGATGGACAAATCCTGCCCCTTAAGGAACTAAAGCAAAGGGCAAATTTAGATGAGGTGGCTTGGTATGCATACTTTCAATTGAGGTCAGCACTCTCTAGCACTACGAATAGTCACGTCTTTATTATAGACACTCCTGAATTTTTACACGATTTAATTTGTAAGAAAACTGTCACGAGAATTAAAATATCACATTGTTATAGTCACTTAATGAAGAATTTTTTTTTAGATGTTCTCTCTCCAGGACAGAAATCCTGGTCTTCTTTGCTCTCAGAGGTGGGCCCTCCAAATTGGGAGAATATAGGGGAAAGTTTAAAGTTGGTTTCACATAATTTTAATCACACGGTTGTACAATTTAATATTATGCATAAAATCTATGTGACACCTGTATGGTTATATAGGAGGGGACTTAGAGCCTCCTCTGACTGCCCACGCTGTGGTGACTCCGAGGCAGATCACTTACATCTGTTTTGGGACTGCCCAATGGTGAGCAGCTATTGGAGACAGGTCCAATCCAATCTGGCTCGTAAACTCGGTATTGTGGTTCCTTTGTCTCCCAGGATATGGGTCCTGGGAGACCTATCGGAGGTGGATTACCAGCCTATAAAACGCTGTTTGTTGATCAAGGTGATGTTTTTGGCTAGGCTTCTCATCTCCAGATCATGGTTTTGCTCTTCTACTCCAGACTGCAGTAATTGGCTGGGTCTGGTTGAGAAAGTGAGAAACTATGAGAGGATTCTGTACAAACAAAGAGGATCCTGCGCAAAGTGGAGTCAGCTGTGGGAAGATTGGGACACGGATAATTAATTGGGAATTATTATTTTTTTTTTTTTTTTTTTTTTTTTTTCCTGCAAGGTGGGGGGTCTGGGGGGCAGGATGGGGAAGATCTCATAAGTCCGGTCTTTTCTACTTGTCTGTATCGGCAAAGAATGTGCAGTTGTTCTGGAGTATTGCAGAAGCTGTAGAGATGCTGGGGGATGGCAGGTCCCTCAGGCATTAAATGATGGATGCTGGGGGATTCTGGCCTCTCCCCCAGAGGGTGGGATCTCCATTTGATTTTCAATACTCATATGGTTATGGGCATTTGTCTTTATGTAATTATTGCCGAGTATGCTCAGGGTTGGAATAGACGGACTTGTGGATTTTATAGTACTACAAATGTTGTATTGATCTGTATTTTTTTGTATTATAATTAATAAAATATTTAAAGTTAAAAAAAAAAAAAAAAAAAAAAAAAAAAACAAGGTTGCCCAAACTTTCGCATCCCACTGTATAAGTTGCTGCCTATTAGGAAATGGACTTCTGTTTAATGACAGTAGTATACTGGAGTTGATTTAGTATCAAAGTCCTGAAATGTCCATTGTATTAAAAGTACTTATTATTAGTTAGTTGTAAAGTCTATTGTAATCAGACTTTATTTTAGGTGAGATGTAAACAAAGTTCTGATTGCTGTTTCTGAAGTAAGTACTGCTTGTGTGTATTTCAATTCAACTACAGTTCATGCTGTGCCATATATCATATCTTATCCATAGTCTGTACTCACTGTTAGATGAGGCAAGGATCCCTAATATCATCTGAGAGGCAATTCAAATACCGTAATTTATTAATTTGAAGCCAATCAGATGATTATCTATTGGGATCATTATCTTCGCAGGGTATTCCTTTTTTCTACTATCATTTTTCGACATTTTTATATTGCTTAGTGTTTTTTTTATTGTCTAATAAATATTTTATTGTCTAATAAAATATGTTTATATATAAGGTCTCCAATTGGTCCCAATTGGATGAGCGCCCATCTTTGTTATTCTTTTATTTAAAATAGGTAGGTGTAGAGAGAATAAAGTCTACATAGCTATATGGTCTAGCAGCATGGTAAGCCATACAGGCAAATATTAATCTTGGAATTAACTATGTATTTCATGTGAGATAGGAAAGTAAAAATAGAACTTCATTCCTGGCAGAATAACAAATACAATAACTGGGAAGCACAAGATGCAAGAACAGAAAACAAAGCATGCACCTAATGGTGACATGGTCAACTAGTATTACTATACAGACTTTGAATTTATAGGGCCAGCCATGAAAGTGAGACTGTACACATCTGTGATGTATTCATGTGAAATGTAAGATGAACTGGTTAGCTCGTTTTGGCCAACTGCTAAGATCATTCAGTTTAATTTTTCCTGTAGACAGTTCTGCCTGGATCACTTCAAAACCTGTATACCACAACAGGAAACCTCGGGGGGAAATCCAGTTATGACCCTCAATAATGTTTTTTTCATGTGTTTTGACTGATGATCAACAGTGTCAGTCAAGTCCCAGAAAGTGCAGCAGGATATAATACAGAACATAAATAAATCCATAGGAAACCATAGCTGAAGTAATAATTTCTGCAGACACAGGGGAAGTCCTCTTATTATCAACTTGGGTACAATTAAGCAAGGTCAATTGTTCTTATGCTTTGCACTTACAAAGAGTTGTGTGTATATACAGTCTTGTGATGTTTTGTGATTTGGAAACAAAGGACTAATGTTTAGGATTACTGATTCATATTCATTTGGATGGAGTACTATATTAAGCAGACTGATGACAAAAATATTTTCTTTCTTGGCTGTCAGCTTGAAAAAGGAGGACCTATAAGTGTCAGTGTAATCCCAAAAAGAGTTTCACACTTGTGCATTGTGATGCTGGGGTGCTGCACCACAATACCTTCAAAGGTATGTTTGGCACCACGTGTTCTAGCAGTTCCCTGGAATTCACTCTTAAACCCCAATACAGGAATCTTGACTTTGCTGCAGGAAACAAACCAGGCCACTATGTTCTGGAGTAGTCCTGTTGTAGTTGGTGGCTGAAACCATGGAGGTCTGAGACAACGGTGTGAAGCACCAAAAACTCAGGCAAAAAATATAGTCTGAACAGGGTCCAAAGTCAGTACTTACATATTCCAAATAACAATTCCAAGGTAGGGGCAGGCAGAGTATGTGCGTAGTCCAGGTCACAGTTCCAAGGTCAGGGCAGGTGTTAAAGCGCAGAATCAGTAGACAGTCAGAGAATAGTACATGGGTATTCAGACAAGAGATCAGGGGCATAACTAGAAGTGACTGGGCCCCACAGCAAATATTTGTAAGGGCCCCCTCAGCGCGCTTTGCATCTCCCTCCTCCTGTGTAAACCCCACTCCTTTGGCACAGTGTAGCGGTATACTGTATATTGTGTGGCACAGTGTAGAGGTATACTGTATATTGTGTGGCACAGTGTAGCGGTATACTGTATATTGTGTGGCACAGTGTAGAGGTATATTGTGAGGCACAGTGTAGAGGTATACTGTATATTGTGTGGCACAGTGTAGCGGTATACTGTATATTGTGTGGCACAGTGTAGTGGTATACGGTATATTGTGTGGCACAGTGTAGAGGTATACTGTATATTGTGTGGCACAGTGTAGCGGTATACTGTATATTGTGGGGCACAGTGTAGAGGTATACTGTATATTGTGGGGCACAGTGTAGAGGTATACTGTATATTGTGGGGCACAGTGTAGCGGTATACTGTATATTGTGTGGCACAGTGTAGCGGTATACTGTATATTGTGGGGCACAGTGTAGAGGTATACTGTATATTGTGTGGCACAGTGTAGGCTATATGTGTATAACATAAACATATTTCATATGAACACTTACAATTTCTTGGCTTGGCCCTTGGGGATCTCGGACGCCACTTCCACACTTGGCCGGGGGCTCGGCGGAGCTGATGTTGTGTTTTATCCTAATGAGAAAGATTTCATAATAAGGATTTGGAGAAGGGGCAGAGGGATAGCAGAGCAGGGAGAGGCTGGTGCTGCTACTAGGGGGTCATACCAATGGGGAATAATAAAGCCCACCATAATGCCCACCCAGTTGTAATAATTCTCCTTATAATGTGACAGTGCAAAAATACCCCCTTGTAATGCCCCCAGTTAAGCTAATGTCCCCATAGTGCCCCCATAATGTGCCAGTATAAAATACCCCTATATAGTGCCCACAGTAAATTCCCCCATAGTGCTCCTCTCCCCCTTCCTGCTAGTGCCCCCCATAATGTACCAGTATAAAATGCCCCATATATAGTGCCCCAGTAGATGCCCCTCAGTGTCCGGCCTCTGATAGGCTGCCGGCCTAGTGTCCCCCATAATGCCCCCCAATAATGTGCCAGTAAGTGTCCCCATAGATGCCCCCCATCATGTGCCAGTATCAAGTGCCTCTCCCCCCCCCCACATGTCCCAGTATTATAGTGCCATCTCCCCCCATGTGCCAGTATCAAGTGCCTCTCTCCTTCTCACCCCCCATGTGCCAGTATCATAGTGCCAAACCCCCCCATGTGCCAGTATCAAGTGCCTCTCTCTTCCCCCCCATGTCCCATTATCATAGTGCCATCTCCCCCCCAAAAAAGTGCCAGTATTAAGTGCCTCTCCCCCCCATGTGCCAGTATCATAGTGCCAACCCCCCCCCCACATGCCAGTATCAAGTGCCTCTCTTCCTCCCCCCCCCCATGTCCCAGTATCATAGTGCCATCTCCCCCCCCCACAAAAAAAGTGCCAATATCAAGTGCCTCTCTCCCTCCCCCTCCCCATGTGCCAGTATCAGGTTCCTCTCTCCCCCCCCATGTGCCAGTATCAAGTGCCAACCCCCCCTCTCCCCTCCAGGTGCCAGTATCAGGTGCCTCTCCCCCCCCATGTCCCAGTATCATAGTGCCATCTCCCCCCCCCACAAAAAAAGTGCCAGTATCAAGTGCCTCTCTCCCTCCCCCCCACCCCATATGCCAGTATCAGGTGCCAACCCCTCTCCCCCCCATGTGCCAGTATCAGGTGCCAACCCCCCCTCCCCCCAGGTGCCAGTATCAGGTGCCACTCTCCCTCCCCCCCATATGCCAGTATCAGGTGCCACTCTCCCCCCCCCATATGCCAGTATCAGGTGCCAACCCCTCTCCCCCCCCATGTGCCAGTATCAGGTGCCTCTTCCCCCCCCCATGTGCCAGTATCAGGTGCCAACCCCCCTCCCCCCCAGGTGCCAGTATCAGGTGCCAACCCCCCTCCCCCCATGTGCCAGTATCAGGTGCCTCCCGCTCCCCCATGGCAGTAACAGTCGGGTATAAAAAAAATATATATAAACACTTCTACTTACCTCCATGTCAGCGATGCGATGCAGCCTCTTCCTGTGTCCCGCCCTGTATGTCCTAATATGGAGTCAGTGCTTGTATTTGAGAAAAGATTCTGCTGGGATTCGAACCCACGACCTTCTGCTTCAGAGGCAAAGCAGCTAACCACTAGCGAATACCAGCTGCCTTGCGGCTGACTGAAAAAATATGAGACTTCTACTGTTATAGCTGGCTAAGTGTACATCTTTACACATGACAGCTGCTCATATATAGAGATATAGCAGAGCTGAATGTGCTGAGACAGCTGCCATATACAGATATAGCAGTATCTCAGATATATCTCTATATGACAGCTGTTCCAGCACACTCAGCTCTGCTATATCTCTATATTTGATAGCTGCCCCAGCAAACCCAGCTCTGCTACATCTATGCATATGACAGCTGCCCAAACACACCCAGCACTGCTATATCTCTATATGACAGCTGTCCCAGCACACTTAGCTCTGCTATATCTTTAGAAGTATTGCTATACAGTAGATAGATATATATAGAGATATAGCAGAGCTGAGTGTGCTGGGGCAGCTGTCATGTGTATATATGTAGCAGAGCTGGGTGTGTTTCGGCATCTGTCATGTATAGATGTAGTAGAGCTGGGTTTGCTGGGGCAGCTGTCATATATAGAGATATAGCAGAGCTGAGTGTGCTGGTGCAGCTGTCATGTGTATAGATGTAGCAGAGCTGGGTGTGTTTAGGCATCTGTCATGTGTATAGATGTAGTAGAGCTGGGTTTGCTGGGGCAGCTGTCATATATAGAGATATAGCAGAGCTGAGTGTGCTGGGACAGCTGTCATATAGAGATATAGCAGTGCTGGTGTGTTGGGGGCAGCTGTCATGTGTATAGATGTAGCAGAGCTGGCTGTGTTTCGGCAGCTGTCATGTGTATAGATGTAGTAGAGCTGGGTTTGCTGGGGCAGCTGTCATATATAGAGATATAGCAGAGCTGAGTGTGCTGGGACAGCTGTCATATAGAGATATAGCAGTGCTGGGTGTGTTGGGGGCAGCTGTCATGTGTATAGATGTAGCAGAGCTGACTGTGTTTCGGCAGCTGTCATGTGTATAGATGTAGTAGAGCTGGGTTTGCTGGAGCAGCTGTCATATATAGAGATATAGCAGAGCTGAGTGTGCAGGGACAGCTGTCATATACAGATATAGCAGTGCTAGGTGTGTTTGGGCAGCTGTCATGTGTATAGATGTACTTTCCCCCCCCAATCAGTTGTAATGCAGCCTTTATGGCTGTGAGGGTAAATGCTTTGCGACTGATTCACTGATAGATTGGAGGTTGTGGGTTTGCATCCCAGACCAGGAGACTTTAGCAGACAGTAAGATTAGATCACACTAGCGGCTGCTGTGAAGGGGCCCTGAACACGATATTTAACTAACTTGAAAATAAACTGTCACACACGCTGCTGGGGCGCTGAAGCAGCTGCTTCCCCGGTAGTTACGCCACTGCAAGAGATCATCTTCGCTGGTTACCAGCAAATTGAAAACCTCAAAGCTCAGGCAAGAAGATGCATCCACAGCCCAGCTAAATAGGGAGACTAATCAGCAACTTAAGCACTTTGACAGGGGGCAAGGGGAAAGGATTAACTCTCGCAGTGTTGAAGAAAAGTCCACTGAGGACAAGTCCCAATACACACAGAGAGTGCAGCAAAGCCTGCTAAGGATGTTGGGGGACATGGGCCTCCAGCCTAACACACAGGGGGAGTGTCATGGATTCAGAGGCTCGAGTGAATTGCCCATTGTTGAGGAACAGTAGGCCAAAGTACAGAGATTGTGGATAGAAATGAGTGAAGTTTTCAAAAATTCTATTTGGTCGCTTCACCAAATTTTCCCAAAAGATTTGTTCCGATCCAAATAAATTTGTCACAAAGCACATTAATTCCAGTGAATCCTGGCCTGCAGTTAAACTTTAGGCAGAATATATCCTGGTGTACATCACTGTACAGTGCAGCAACATGCATAGCTAGTCCTTTTTCATAGTGAAACAGTTAGTGTGTGTCTGAATAACAGGCAGGTCACATATATGCGCTAATCATCGTGCAGGCCCCGTAACAAAGTGGAAAGGGTGCCAACAGCATGAAGAGTCACAATAGTGGCCCCGACAAAGATTGGTGAACGTGGAAAAAGCATGAAGAGTAACAGTAGTGATCCGGACAGAGTGGTGAGGGTGGAAACAGCATGAAGAGTCACAATAGTGGCCCCGACACAGATTGGTGAACGTGGAAAAAGCATGAAGAGTAACAGTAGTGACCCCGGACAGAATGGTGAGGGTGGAAACAGCATGAAGAGTCACAATAGTGACCCCGGACAGAGTGGTGAGGGTGGCAACAGCATGAAGAGTCACAATAGTGGCCCCAGAACAGAGTGGGGGGGGGGACAGAAGTATCAGCAACAGAACAAGATGATGGAAAATCACAGTTGGGGCAGATGGCAGTAGAGGTAGCATGTGGCATCAGGTGGCGTTTTACAACCTGCTCCTATTAACACACCATACACCGACACACTTTGATTAGCCCAAGCTCGGTTCAAACATAAAACAGGTGATACTATTTTGCACAAGTCCACCTTAGGTTTTGTGGATGCAGAGGGGGAACTCATCTGAGGGCTCCTTTCCAGGCTAGAATGCAGCTAGAGCCACAATCTTGGTCTTGTTTTAAAGCCAGGGATGTTAGTAGCGAATTAGAGAAGGTGGGGGTGAGATCTGCATACGTACTTCACTTGCAGCTCTCACTTTAACCTGTTAGAAGAGTGGAGGAGACTGGAGGGGGAAGAGCAGGCAGCATGCAGAGAGCAGAAGACGCTCATAGATCTTCCTACTGTGTGGAATAAACCCTTCATGTTATCAATGAGAAAGGTGTTTTTTAGTAGTATAATATATTAAATACTATCATTTTGGCATAATAGTAGTAGTTATTGTTATTTATACCACACAGTGAACACAAAATAAAATCCAAAATGTTGAAATTTCTAATTATTATCACCCCTTCCCCTCCCTAAAAATAATAAAAGTTATTTAGTACATTTTATGTATCCCGGAATGGTTCCGATAAGAACTCCAACTCATTAAACACATTTCAAGGTATCATATAGCTATAGAAAATCACTGAAAATGGTACACTACAATAGTAAATGCAATTGACAATATATGGCTAAACCCTCACACTGATATTAAAACAGGGCAGTAGAGCAATGGTGTCCACCTCACTTCATATTATAGGTATTTCAATGCTATTAAGCCTTAACATTAGAGATGAGTGAGTTTATCAAACATTTGATTCGGATGGTTCGCCGAATTTCCCAAAAAGATTTAATTCGATCTGAATTTATTTGTAAAGAATCACATTAAAATACAGCTATTTCCTGGCTGCTGAGAGCCTGTATAGTAGTGTAGAACACTTTGCATTGCAGAAACATGCATATGGAGTCAACATTTGCTTAGTAATCCATCAGTATTGCTAAGGCCCAAAAAAAACAGGAGTGGATCCAAAACAGAGATGACACGTGAATAGACTATTTGTATGTCTTCTGCAGCCACTCCTGCTTTTGGCTTCCAAATCATGATCCAATCCAGATGCAAAATATTGACCACGTGATACAAGCATTACGGCTGCTCCAAAGACAGGATCTATTGTGTTTCTCATGTATCCGTCCTTCTGACAGATCAGAAGAAAGGTTAAATAAATGGTGATGTCAACAAGGCCAAACGGGGACAATAGCGGCCCAGTCACAAAGTGGTGAGGTTGGCAACAGCATGAGGAGTCAAAACAGTGGCCCAGCGACAAAGTGGTGAGGTGGGGGGGCAAAAGCAGTGGCAGTAAAAGCACAAGATGGGTTGGAGGCTGTAGGACCACATGGCAGCAGGAATGTGGCATCAGGCGGGTTGGAACATTTAAATAGTGGCTGAAGCAGGTGGCCAGAAGAAACGGGTCTCTTTTGACAAACTTTGATGTGTGGCACCCAGAATGATCTCGTCTGATGCATCAGGCACTAACGTGTGGAAATCCAGGCTTATCCATGCCCAGGGGCGTAACTAGAAGTGACTAGGCCCCACAGCAATTTTTTGTATGCGGCCCCCCATCCCGCGCACTTCGCAACTCAGGTGCCAGGGGGGCACAGACCAGGGCAGCATAGACAAGGGCTGGAGGAAGGTGGGGGGGGGGGTTGCTGCAGAATTGTGCTTTCCTGTGTAATATAACTGAATAGGTGAATATGACGTCACACTACATTGTGTGTACAGCACAGTATGACCCCTGCTGTAGGATAGGTGCCCATTCTATGTATTGCTATATTGCTGCAGGGCTGACACCGACTGTCCCAATGGACGGAGCCCCTAATAACCACAGCTCACTGTCTCCATACATAAGGGAAGCCTACAAGTAGCCAGGTTTTAATGGATTTACACCTATCGCAAGAACTCATATTCTGGGACTTGTAGTTCCCCAGAAGCAGTACAGGAAAGGCGGGGGGCTCTGGTTTTCTGCGACCCCCATATCTACATCAGTGCTGGAAATGCTCCATTCACATGTCCTACGGCAATGGCTAAATGCTATACTTGGCAAGGACCTACTGACGTCACAACATCACGTGGCACTCCCAGATCACGTGGATCAGAAACAGGAGAGTAACGTGCTTTTTCACATGGATCTATCATGACCGGGAGAGGGAAAGATGGTGAGCCCTAACTCACCTAGAGGCTGGCACCTGACTGCCCTGACGTCCCTAGACGGGTTTCTCACCCGTACGCCGATCACGTGCCTAAACCCTGGCTTTCCCTAAAATGAGCCCTACGTAGTGAATAGGGCGGTGGGAACACTAGTCCGCACCACTAACACTAAAGGGAAACACTAGGGAGAAGACAGACAATACTGACAAAACACATAATCCCAGGTGGACGACAACAAACAACCAACAGGGATCCGGAGGGTAACGCTCTGGTATGACAACCGGGGATAACAGCAACTCAGCTCCAGTGGGTCAGTATAGAAGTCCAGGTAGGAAGCTCTATATCTGGCAACCAGAGAAGTGGGAGAGGGGAATATAAGGAGGTTGGGAGTGCTGGACAAGCAACAGCTGAGAAGAAGAAGCTACGGATCCCTGATTGAGACAAAAAGGATTACAAGGCAAACCCAAAAAGCTACCATTAAGAAACAGCACTATTTTTAGACATAGAGCGCGCAGCCACCCGCTGCGACTTCCTGACCCCGGGTATAACGGAGTCAGACGTGGCGCGTGACAGGATCATGGAGTTCGCGAGTGTCAGCAGCCCTAGAGAAGTATGCGGAACCTACTGATGTAGTAACTTATTTAGAACTGAGATGTGGGGGGGACTGTATACTGAGGTTTGGGGGGACTGTACGCTGAGGTGTGGGGGGGACTGTACACTGATATGTGGGGGGACTGTACATTGAGGTATTGGGGGGACTGTACGCTGAGATGTGGGGGGGGACTGTACGCTGAGGTATGGGGGGGACTGTACACTGAGATGTGGGGGGACTGTACACTGAGATGTGGGGGGACTGTACATTGAGATGTGGGGGGACTGTACATTGAGATGTGGGGGGACTGTACATTGAGGTGTGGGGAGGACTGTACATTGAGGTGTGGGGAGGACTGTACACTGAGGTATGGGGGGGACTGTACACTGAGGTTTGGGGGGACTGTACACTGAGATGTGGGGGGACTGTACATTGAGATGTGGGGGGACTGTACATTGAGGTGTGGGGAGGACTGTACATTGAGGTGTGGGGAGGACTGTACACTGAGGTATGGGGGGGACTGTACACTGAGGTTTGGGGGGACTGTACACTGAGATGTGGGGGGACTGTACACTGAGATGTGGGGGGACTGCACACTGAGGTATGAGGGGGACTGTACTCTGAGGTATGGGGGGACTGTACACTGAGATGTGGGGGGGACTGTACACTGAGGTATGGGGGGACTGTACACTGAGGTATGGGGGGGACTGTACACTGAGATGTGGGGGGACTGCACATTGAGGTATAAGGGGACTGTACATTGAGGTATGGGGGGGCCTGTACACTGAGATGTGGGGGAACTGTAAGCTGAGATGTGGGGGGGACTGTACGCTGAGATGTGGGGGGGACTGTACGCTGAGATGTGGGGGAACTGTACACTGAGGTATGGGGGAACTGTACACTGAGGTATGGGGGGACTGTACACTGAGATGTGGGGGGACTGTACATTGAGGTATGGGGGGACTATACATTGAAGTATGGGGGGACTGTACGCTGAGATGTGGCGGGGGACTGTACACTGAGATGTGGGGGGACTGTACACTGAGATGTGGGGGGACTATACACTGAGGTATGGGGGGGACTGTACACTGAGGTATGGGGGGGACTGTACACTGAGATGTGGGGGAACTGTACATTGAGGTATGGGGGGGGGACTGTACACTAAGATTTTGGGGGATGTACTCTGAGGTGTGGGGGGGGGGGCAACTCACTGTGAACTGGCTATATACTATTTCAGTTACATGACCTACCTTAGGAGATGCGAGTTCATAGAGAGCAAAAGGACCTTTCATGATTTCAGGAGCACGTGATCAGTCACATGAGTGGGCGGAGTAAGGCTTTGGGCTGTGCTGGAGACTGTGTTGCTGCGCACATTTGGTCACACAGAGGGTGGGGGTTTGGTGATGGACAGGCCAGGCCCCAAATTGGAGCTGCACTGTATGTGAAGGGGCCTGGCCTGAAAAACTATTAGATAATTATAGATAATTAGGAAACTTTGTGCCTCACGCTGCTGGGCGCCGAGCCCCTTGTCAGCCCGGGCCCTGAAGCAGCTGCTTCCCCTGTAGTTACGCCATTGTCCACGCCTTCACAAAGGTCAGTCTCTCCACATTTTGGGTGGAAAAGCGAGTTCTCCTTGGGCTAACTATGCCCCCAGCCGCACTGATGCCACACTACTGGCCGGGCAGAAAAGCTTGTCTAGGACAAACTTGGCCAGTTGTGGCCACAATTCAAATTTGGCTGCCCAGTAAGGTATTTTCCATGTGGGATGGAAGGGTGCAGTCCAAGTATGCCACCGCCTGCTGGTTCAGGTTCTGCTCCATGTCTTGCTGCTGCTGGTGGGTGGTTTCTTCACTAGGCGGGTAAAGTGCTTATCAGAGATTCTAGAACTTAAGTTGCCGCTGATGGAGCTGGTACTGCTCCTGCCCCCCTACCCCCTCCAGCAGCCATGGCAGTTGAATGTAGCGCAGAGGGCCCCCCTGGTCAGGGTGGGTGTAAAAAAACTACCCCATTTTGGACCGGTAGCAAGGGTCTAACATGGTGGAGAGCCAGTAGTCATCACCGTGCCGAATTGTGACGATTCGGCTGTTACTACGCAAGCAACCAAGCATGCATCGGGCCATTTGTGCAAACCCTTAGGATTGCCCTTGTACCATTAGAATCTCCTAGCATGAAGTGGTCCTGGACAATTGCCCAATTAACTCTTCCTCTTCCCCCAGAAACACCCTTATGAGCCACCAAGGAAGAAGAGGCCCTGGACAATTCTCCAATTACCTTTCCCACCACCACACCAACCCTTAGGATCTCTTTAGTAAGACATAGCCTTGGACAACTTTCCAGTTAACAACATCCCCCCAAACACACACACACACACAACATCAACCCAACTTATCATATAGAAACTGAAAACACCATTAATGTATCAAACATGTTTATTGAAATATATCAATTTTTTTAAGTTTACTGTTTTTGGCTGCAATATGTAGATGTACAGCTGCGTATCTCTATGTACATAAGGTGGCGTATCAGATGTTGCCCTTCGTTCCATGAATCATCTCAGGAAAGATATTATATAAAACTCCATCAGCTGTTGTCATCTGAGGTCTAGAAAACAATGGACAATAATGTTTAGTTGACAAAAATTCCAGGATGTATAATAAATAAATAAATACTATAAGAAATGCCTGCACCTTATTTTGGGGTTCATTGTTTGTGGGCGCTGAGGTCTGTCATGATGCAATCGCCATCTTTGTCAAATTGGTAATCATCATCAACATCAACCATTTCAATATCGTCGGAGTACTGCCGCTCCCCGACCTCCATTGGTTCTTCTGTTTCTTCATTTGCGTCCTTCATCTTAATGTCATCCGCATACTGTCTCCCTTCTACCTCCATATCCTCTACTGTATCCATTTCCACTCGTCGTCGCTTGAGCTGGACGACCTCTTCTTCTTTGATTCGCTTGAGCAGAACTGCCTCCACTTGTCCTATCTCAACTCGGCGTCGCTTCCGTGAGCACATGGTGAGCCAGACATAGACTGACCCCGATGCCAGGGAGTAAGCCGGTATTACCCACATTCTACATTATGACATCACAAGAGGTTGACCTCGTCCACATTCTGCTCATTAAAATGTAACAAGAAGTAGGCCAGATCAGAGATTGATTATGACATCATAAATAGTTTGGGAGCTTCAACAGGCCTGGAGATTCTACATAATGACATCACCAGATGTTCCGCTTCCCCACCTAACAGTGATCATGGATCTACTACATAGTGATACGTCTATCAATTCTGTATCAGCTCTTAGTGATTTGTGTACATGTTTGTGGTTTATGTCTACAGTGTTCATTTTAGGACATGGTCAGATATCATATATGTGATGTATGTATCTATACATAGATATGTCAGTGTGTGGTAATTGAAGTAATTTATTCCTAATTCCACTGTGGGGCCTCATGATGAGGAGTTATGAGATTTAGTCTCTTATCTTCTGTGTGTCATGTAGTGATGAGCGACATAGGCAATATTCGAATTTGCAATATTTCACAGACTTTTGGCAGAATATTCGCCATAAATTCGCAAATTCGGGAATTTGTGATCTCGGCATTGTTTACTTGAATGTGAAAATCGGCAATGTAATATATTCACGATAAATTCGCAATAAATTTGCGATAAATTCCCGATTAGAATATTCAACACTATTCGCGAATACGAATATAAAGCACTGTATTCTAAATATTTGCAAATTCTTGAAGTAGAGATATTCGAGATTAAAATTTGCGATTACGAATATTCACGCTCAACAGTAGTGTCATGTGCAGAACCCAAATTGTAATGCACAGAATCCATATTATAATACTCCTATATTATAGCACATATTATAATTTACAGAGTTCGTATGGCATTTGTGTATTATAATTTGAACAATGTGCGTTATAACATTGTAATATTGGCTCTTTTTACTATAAGATGGGCTCTGTGTATTATAATAGACACTCTGTGGGTCATTAAAAAATCACATATGGCAGTTTTGTGACGTAATAAAGTTATAACTCATGGCAACTACAACATTTTCTACGACATTTGGTTACATTTTTGACATTTTGTGATCCTCGCCACTTTTCACAGTGGTCTATGTTTAAGAGCTAAAAGTGAGATTAGACACGGATTATGGCTCATTTACTATTTTAGACTTTTGTAAAAGTTGCAAAAAAGTTGCAACCTACGCCAGACAACCCCTGGTCTACTTTTACACCGAAAGGTGTAAATCCCATTACACTGACGCCACCTGTGATGCTAGGGTGGCTCCCCCCCATCACCGCTTGCCATTGGCGTCTCCCCCCACCCCCCACCCCGACACCGGATATTTTAATTTGCACATGGGGACCAGGAGCGGCGCAGGGAGTGGAGAGCAAGGTAAGTAGAATCAGTGTGAGGGTCCCGGGCATATGGGGGGATTTCCAGGCTCGAATAACCCTTTTAAGGTGCAACAGTTCATAAATTTAGTCTAGGCACACAAAGCAAAGCCAGACTTAAAACTGATACAAAAACATCCACAAATAATAAATAACCCTCTCTGTGTATTATATATGGACTCTGTGTATTATAATATGGATTCTGTGTATTATAATATGGATTCTGTGTATTATATATGGATTCTGTGTATTATAATATGGACAAACATCTTAGATTCCTCTGTTTTCTGTCATCCTTCCCATCCTAATGCCTCAACATTGTTATCCTGCTGCTACCCCCAATACTGTGCCTCATGTGCTCCCCATGCCCGCAAATACTATACTGCAGAAACAACACTGCCATACAAATAGCTCCCCCCATAATAATAGTGTTCCCAGACTGCCCTCAATAGTTATAATGCCCCTGCAGTACCCGTAATACCAACCCCATTTGAAATTCCCTCCATATTGTGCTCATTAATAATCCACCCACAGCACCCCTAATATTGATAATGCCCCCACAGGGACACTAGTAGAAATAAGGCCCCCTATAGTGCCCCCAGCAGTAAAAATGCCTCTCTGTAAGGCCCCCTATAAAGCACCCAGTAGTAATATGGCCCAGCTATAAGGCACCCTTATACAGTCCACAGTAGTAATAAAGTTCCCAATATTGTCTCCAGTAGTTATAATGCCCCCTGTAGTAGCCCCAGTATTTATAAAGTCCCTCTGCAGTGGTCCCTGTAGTTATAATGCCCCTGTAGTGCCCTGTATTATAATGCCCCTGTAGTGCTTATATGTAAAACGCACTCTCTGTATTGATAGCTTATATAATGCCCCACTCTGAATTGGAAGTATATACTGTATATATATAGTGGTAAGGTGCAGGGTACTGTAATGGATGGCAGATACGTGTCACCGAGGTTCCTGGCCTCGGTGAGGTAAGAGCCGGGTTTTGTGTGTTGGCAGCAGAAGCTGTTGACACCTTTAAAGGGCTTCTGTCAGCCCACTAAACAGTTTTTTTTTGGGGGGGGGTTAATAATAATCCCTATACTGCGAGCTCCCTATACATAAGCTAAATATTCATTTTGGTTCAGTAGAATTTGTTAAAAAGCTATTTTTATAATATGTAAATTACCTTGCTACCAGCAAGTAGGGCGGCTACTTGCTGGTAGCAGCCGCATCCTCCGATCCTAATGACGCCCCCTCCGCAGTGTGATTGACAGGGCCAGGGAACGGAATCGTTCTTTGCTGGCCCTGTTTGAATTCCAAATCTCGCGCCTGCGCCGTACCTGTCTTTAATCGGCGCAGGCGCACTGAGAGGCGGCCGCTCTCTTGGCCGCTCCATCCTCAATGCGCCTGCGACGGGTGTATATGTGACGCAGTGTAGGGATTATTATTAACCCAAAAAGAAAAAGGTTTAGTGGGCTGACAGAAGCCCTACTTAGTATGGCTGCAAAGCGTAGGTGAAGAGTAGGTGAAGAGTTGGGCGGGTGCCTACTCCCCACGTTCCAGAACCAGGTTTTGGAGCTGGGATTTAAATTCCCAGGCAGCAACCTCAGCTGAGGAGAAAAAGTCTGGGCGGCTTTTGCAGTGTGTGGAGCTGAGGCCTGGACCCCGACACAGGCGTACAGAGCACCAAGCATCCTGTGAGGAAGCTTTATGTGGCTGTGCGATCGGCCAGGACAGGACTGATTCCAGTCAAGGAGCCAGGTGAAGCTCTCTGTTATTTTGTGTGTGAATTAAATGTTATGTTTTTTTGTTTGAGCAAGTGTGAAATAAATGCTCTTTTGCTTCATTACCTGGACTCCACTTTGCCTCTATACTGCACCCGCACCCCTGTCTACCGGAGTATATCCCCACATTTGGTGTCGGATGCGGGCAGGTAAAGTGAGGCTGGCCTGAGGGCCGGGAAAGTTTTGTTTTGCCCTAAACACCGGTGGATGTTATACATTAAGCTGGCAAAGCTGCGCCCTGAGTTCCCTGACAAGATGGAGGCTGTTGTGAAAGCCCTCGTGGAGGCTAACCTACAGCAGCGGGAGGCGAAAAAACAGCAGCAAGAAACTAACCAGCTGCTGTTACAACATGTAATCGCGTTGCAAGCAGCAGGAGCAACCCCGAGCACTTTTGATGCCAGGAAAGCGGTTCGGGCCGCCATTCCAAAGATGGGTTCCTCTGATGATGTCGAGACCTACCTGTCGGTGTTTGAGAAAGTCGCCATCCGGGAGAAGTTGCCCCGAGACCAATGGGCTGAGATTCTCGCTTCATTCCTGTCGTCTGGACCCCAGCAGGTTTTCTTCGATCTGCCCGAGGACCAAGTGGCTGATTACCCGGTCGTCAAGGGTGAGATATTGGCCAGACTGTGGGTGAATGTTTTGGTACGGGCTCAGCGGATGCATCAGTGGGAAATTAACCCGGCTGAACCTGCCAGACCCCAGTACTATGACTTGTTGCATCGTTTACAAAAATGGCTGCAGCCAGAGACACTGAGCCCCGCTGCTATGCTGGACCGGTTGTTGGCTGACATATTCTGGAGGGCTTTGTCATGCACTCTCCAACACTGGGTAGGCCAGGTGTCGCCGGGTAACGCCCTAGAGATGGTCAACCAGGTGGAGCGTTTTGAGGCCACTAAAAATATACAGGGGGGTTCTTTTGAGAGGGGGCCGCTTAAAGCAGACACAGTCTTATAGACACAGTTTTATAAATGTAACTAATGTAATTAATGTCCCCTTTATTTTATTGGCTTATTCTGCTAATAATTGTATGTATTTAAAAACTACAATATTTTATGATATTACTCCCTCTCCCCTTATGTCCTTTGCAGACCAGCCCATCGATTATTCTCCAGACTTCAACTGCCAATACTATTCTTATATAGGGCATGTTTGCAGCGCTGCACCACCACCCGTACAATAAAGGGGACATTAGTTACATTTATAAAACTGTGTCTATGAGAATGGCCGATACAGTTTTGTAACAAAAATACATAACTACATTATGTTGATACTTACGATCTTCCGCACTTGCAGTGGATAATGTTTTGTTACATTTTTTCCTTCTTGTGTTCCTTTCTTTTTCTCCTTTCTCTGAAACAAATCAGTTTCCAATATTTACTCATGTGAAAAATAATCACTATTAAAATCACTATATTCGTACTGTAGATTACACTTAGTTCTAGTCCCCGACATACCAGTATGAAATTAATATACTTTCTGATAGTGCATAGCATGGCCACTTTCATCGCATCGGCACTGCCCCACTCCTCCCCCCTTTTTTTCCTATTTTTTCTTTTGAAAAAAACAAGTTTCAGGTATCGATTCAGGTGATAAATTAATCATAAAACCACCATACTTATACTTTAGATCACCCGTTGTTCTGTCCCTCCCTATACACTAGTATGAGATTAATAAACTCTCAGATAACACATAATGTGGGCACTTTTACTGCATCAGTACGGTCTTCTCTCACAGTATGCTCCGCAATGAATATCCCTGAAAAAAACTGCATAATTACCAAATAGGTCGGTAGGGATCATTAAGGCTTGATTACGTTTCCTATTGTCTGTGATACACGCTCATCAACCCGCCCCTCTCCCTCCCTCCGCTCCACCTTTCCCAGGTCTCACGCTCCAAATTTAAGTTTAAATAACCGCTATATGTGAATGCTGTCTCATGTTGTATATTGTCCTGATGAAGGGGGCTCTCCACCCCTGAAACGCGTCGACTGTAAATGAATAGTATTGTGTTACTAATACCATACTTACCTGCTTCTGACTCCTGCTGACAGCGCCATCTCAAAGGCTCAGTTTCTTTCTTCTCCTGTACCCTCTGTATTATTATATATAATAATTCCCCTTTGCATTATTATAATATATGATGCCCCCTCTGTATTATTATAATATAAAATGGCTCATCTATATTATTATAATATATAATGCCCCCTCTGTATTATTATAATATATAATGCCCCCTCTATATTATTATAATATATAATGGCCTCCCCTGTATTATTATATTTATTAGTGTTGAGCGAATAGAAGCAATCCGAAGTAGAACTCAATCTGAAATTTAGGAAAAATTTGATTTGCAGCAAACAAGAATTTCCTCGCACTTTGTGGTTACAAATCTGATTTTCATAAAATGCCGGCTACGGGTGTTACAAAGTGAAAGTATGGAGTCTGGAAACGCGATATGACCCATAATGCTATGTAGCCATCAGCAGATGGTCATCCCCTGTGATGTCACAACCCTATTAAAAGCATAATCCGAGCCATTTTCCTGTCCGCTGAGCATAGGGAGAGATGTGACAAGCACTTGGGACAGTGTATCATAAAGCTTTTAATTGAAGAATATTGGATAGGGAGAGTGCAGGGACAGTAAAGGGAGATTGCAGGGAGAGTTTTTACTCACTGTAAGGAAAGCATAGCGAGACTGCAGTGGCTGTAATCTGAAGCTGAAGGGATCCAAAGAAGATAGCACAGTTAGCATCAATTGTAATGTGTTCTCCTTATTTAATAGATAAGCAATTCCATTAGGTCTTGCTTCTCAAATTGGGCTGAATACGCTGTCTAGTTCTATTGTTATTGGGGTTTCCTCCACCTTTAATAGATAAGGAATTCTGTTAGGCCTTGATTCTCAAATTGGAGCGAATAAAGTATTTTTACTGTTATTGGGGTGCCCACCTTGTTTCATAGATAAGCAACTGTATTCTGTGGAGGACACTGAGGGGGATATCTGTGGAGGACACTGAGGGGGATATCTGTGGAGGACACTGAGGGGGATCTAGGGAGGGGTGTGGGGATATTTGGGTGGGAGCTCTGGAAGGTGTGGGAGGTCTGATAGGTATGTGGGGGTGGGCGATCCGGGAAGGGGGCCCATAAATTTTTTTGCTATGGGGCCCAGTCATTTCTAGCTGCGCCCCTGATTGTTAACATTGGGCGGGCACTGGAGCGATGTAGAACCCTGCTGTAGCAGAAGTCGGCGGGAGATGAAAGGAGGAGGGGTCAGCTCCCGATGGTGTCGGGCACACAGTGCAAGCATGGCGCTGCAGGATCTGACTGAAGCCTAAAGACCAAACATCAAGGTAGACCTGCAGAAGAAGGTGACAGCGCTGTATGTGATGTATATGTGTGTAATGTATGTAGTGCAGTGTGTGATCATCATATACTGCACTACATACATTACACACATGTATACATCACATGCCCCCTCACAGTAATAATGCCAAGATATGTGCCCTCTTTACAGATGTAATGCTCACACGTGCCCCCTCACAGTAGTTATGCCCAGATATGTGCCCCCTCACAGTAATAATGCCAAGATCATAGGCGTGCGCAGCCTATTGCATTAGGGTGTGCACCCTAAAGCACAAACACACACGCCCCGCACACATGTGTATTTATGTGTAATAAATATATACACACACAGGCTGGGCCTAGCATTGCCGTGACTCTGCCTCTGCACCTAGGAACAATATATAGGGGGAGGGCACATAATATACCACAGTAGAAAATGGGGGGCACTAATAATTTTCACCATATAATCATGCTACTCAAAAAAACTAAATAAGTATATATAAATAAGATTACAAAATAGGAGATATACCTTTGTATTGTACTATCCTAATACTTAAATGACAAGCTTTCAAGAGTTTTCCTTTCTTCCTCGGTATTGCTTCAGACCTGAGAAAGAGAGAAACACTCTCCAAAACTTTTCTTTAGAGTTTAAAGCAGTTTCAGCACTATAATAAAATAATTTACTTGCAAAAGAAGCTGTTCAGTCTTCTGCTGTGCTGTCCTCTGCTTGCTTCAGCGGATCTTCTCCTCCTTTCAGTCTCTTTATAGTGTGCAGGTGCCCTGTTATGGGGGATCTGTGGATGACACAGTGTTATGGGGGATCTGTGGATGACACAGTGTTATGGGGGATCTGTGGATGACACAGTGTTATGGGGGATCTGTGGATGACACAGTGTTATGGGGGATCTGTGGATGACACAGTGTTATGGGGGATTTGTGGATGACACAGTGTTATGGGGGATCTGTGGATGACACAGTGTTATGGGGAACCTGTGGATGACACACTGTTATAGGGGGTCTGTGGACGACATATGAGGAGGGGTATCAGGGGACATTATACAGGGGTACTATAACTGAGGGGTATCAGGGTAAATTATACAGGGGTAATATAACTGAGGAGGGCTATCAAGGACATTATACAAGGGTAATATAAGTTATATTTCCTCTGTATAATGTCCCCTGATAGCCCTCCTCAGTTATGTTACCCCTGTATAATAATGTACACTGATACCCCTTGGTTATATTACCCCGCCCTGTATAATTTAACCTGATACCCCTCAGTTATATTATATAACTGAGGAGTATCAGGGTACATTATACAGGGGGTAATATAACTAAGGGGTATCTATCAAGGTACATTATACAGGCGTAATATAAGTGAGGAGGGCTATCAGGGACATAATACAGGGGTAAGGGGTAAGATAAGTTATATTACCCCTGTATAATGTCTCATAGTAGCCTAGCCCTCCTCAGTTATATTACCCGTCATGTACCCTGATACCCCTAGTTATATTATCCCCTGTATAATTTACCCTGATACCCCTCAGATATATTATATAACTGAGGGGTATCAGGGTAATACAGGCGAAAACAGAGGAGTCGTAGCACTGTGGGACATGGGGGGTACATACTTCTTTTTTTATATGCCCAGCCCTCACCTCACCAGCTAGCAGACGGCCAGGCGCGCAGGGTACTCGGATGCAGCGTGACGTCAACGTCAACTCAGCCTGCGCCGCACAGCACGCCCTCACTCTGCCTCCACCGGGTTCGGGACTCCGCCCCCCTATTTGAATACTATCCACCGCCCGCCCACAGCCAGATATTGTAATATTGTAAATGAATTGACAGAGCGGCGGGCGGCGGCAGCCAGCAAAACAGACAGGGAAATAGGCTGGGGGGCAGTGCGCACGGAGGAGACAAACCTATTAGGGTGTGCCCAGGCACACCCGGCACACCCCGTGCGCACGCCTATGGCCAAACTATGTGCCCTCTTCACAGAAGTAAGGCTCACACATGCCCCCTCACAGTAGTTATGCCCAGATATGTGCCCCCTCACAGTAATAATGCCAAGATATGTGCCCTCTTCACAGACGTAATGCTCACACATGCTCCCTCACAGTAGTTATGCCCAGATATGTGCCCCCTGACAGTAGTTATGCCCAGATATGTGCCCCCTGACAGTAGTTATGCCCAGATATGTGCCCTCTTCACAGTATTTATGCCCTGATATGTGCCCCCTCACAGTAGTTATGCCCAGATATGTGCCCCCTCACATTAGTTATGCCAGATATGTGCCCTCTTCACAGTAGTAATGTTCACACGTGCCCCCTTACAGAGTTTGCATTTCTTTCTGGCAAAGCTACCTGGTTCCGTCCCGCAAAATTTATACCAAGTCTAGTGCGGCCCTCAGACGAAAAATGGTTGGGTACCACTGATGTAGACAATAGCACGTGGGAGCTGGGTAGAGAGGGGGCTTCATCTTCATCATCAGGGGGTGAGGGTGGAAGCTTGCCCATGAGACAGGGGCAGGGTGGCAGTGTTCTGCTGAGACAGCAGGGTGCAAGCGTGGCCTCGAGCCAGCAGGGTGGAAGCAGTGTGAAATCTAAAGCCAAATGTGCCCAGAGTAGACCGTCTGCTACTCAGGAGCCTACCTGTGTGGAAGCAACTAGTGGTGCATGGCTTCATAGAAGCAGTGGCTGTCATGGAGCATGGAGTGGTCGGGATAAAATGTCATACTCGATGGTGTGGGAATTTTTCATCAAGTCGCTTGAGGTCAGCGTGGCCGTATGTAGGATCTGTGGGCAGAAGGTGAAGCACAGCCAGGGTGCCAATGTTAGTACTACCATCATGCGTCAACAAATGAAGCGGCACCATAAAATGGCCTTGGAAAACCATGGTACTAATGTAGTGGGCCACCCTGACATCTCTCAGCAGCCCGCACCCCTTTTTTCACCAGTCAGGGATCCACCACCTCGCTGGAAGGAGCTTAGTTTCCTTCCCATCGTCTACTGGTTCTGAAGCTCCTCGTCCTCCTACTCCTCGTCTTGCAATTCTCCAAGTATTGATCACCGCGGCGATTGCAAATACACAACAATATGCATGCATTAATCCAACAGCGCAGAAGCTGAACATGCTCTTGTACAAGTAATTGGTACTATAGTCCCTCCCTTTCCATGTGCCGAGCCATGGACAATGACCCCAAACATAGTCAATGTCATTAAGAACTAAGGAAGTGATAATATGGCCCCCACAAAGTCCTAATCTCAACCCAGCACAAAGGCCTGATCTCCAAATCATTGTCACGTTCCGGTGGACCAGGCAGACCTCTGGAACGTCTAGCAAACAGGACACAGGCAGATTACAGACCAGGAACCAACAGAATACTTTATTTCACGTCTAATAAAGGAACATGACTGTAGAGCAGGGATCAGCAACCTTCGGCACTCCAGCTGTGGTGAAACTACGACTCCCAGCATGCACACCTCCTTGGCTGTTTTCAGAACTTCCAAAGGAGTGAATAGAGCATGCTGGGAGTCGTAGTTTCACAACATCTGCAGTGCTGAAGGTTGCTGATCCCTGCTGTAGAGGATAAGCAGGTAAGGCTATTTTCACACTTGCGTTCGGAGCGGATCCGTCTGGTGTCTGCACAGACGGATCCGCTCCTATAATGAGGACGATAGGATCCGTTCAGAACGGATCCGTCTGCATTATATTTCATAAAAAATTCTAAGTCTGAAAGTTAGTCAGACGGATCTGTCCAGACTTTACATTGAAAGTCAATGGGGGACGGAACCGTTTGAAATTGAGCCATATTGTGTCAACTTCAAATGGATCTGTCCCCATTGACTTACATTGTAAGTCTGGACGGATCCGTTTGGCTCCGCCTGCTGAGCGGAACGGAGGCCAAACAGTGCCATAATGATGCATTCTGAGCGGATCCGCATCCACTCAGAATGCATTAGGGCTGTACGGATCCGTTCAGGCCGCTTGTGAGAGCCTTCAAACGGAACTCACAAGCGGAACCCCGAACGCAAGTGTGAAAGTAGCCTTAGGCAATAGTAGTAGAACTACCACTGAACCTATTGCACCGATGGACTAGAGGCAAACTCCAGAGGTAAAAGAGCCAGTGAGCCCCGTTCTTTACAGAGCCCCTGGTGGTGGGGATGAACTTGGCTGAGAGCTCACGGGTCGCACCTCCAGGATGGTCCCGGTACACTTGGCCACAACCTGCAAAGAACTACGCTGGTGTAACCATCAGCAGACCAGATGTCACATACGGGAACCGCCCTGTCACTTGAACCGGGTGCGACTGCCAAGGGTCGATCTATTTCATGCACTCAATTTCTTGCGCCCCTATACACAGGCCTCGATCACACCCCAACACATCTTTTCATGCACACCAGCAAGCTGCCACCATCTATGACATTTAAATTTATACACCGATTAATTATGGGCTCATAGAAAACCTCACAGTGCACACTCATAAGCAGGCACACAGTAGCACAGGCCAAAATTATAGCAAATACACGGTAACGCAAACTGCACTCATACACTTAAGATATGAAGGTTACTGGGCTCATTCAGGGCACAAGGCAAAACCATTAAAGATGTGCTTTAATGTACTAAAAGGTACAGTACTTAGTTACAAAAGATTAAAGAAATAAGAGACATGCAAAACACGCTCAAAACAGTTATAAAAATAAAAGGATAAAAAGCAGAAAGGCTCTTACTCAACCCATTGTGTGGTCAGAGTCCATTCTGATTTCCAGGGACAGGAGGAAAGTGGAACACAACCCAAAGTTGATCGGATCCCCAAATTGTGTCAATGAAATGTTCCTAATCGTTCACTTTTATCCCCATTCAGCAGAGGGTGGAGCTGAGAGGAGTCTCCCTCCTATTCTGTCCCTGCCTTCTGGGAAGGCCCTCATTACCTGTGCAGCTCCACCTCTCTTACTCAGCTGGCAGGCATGAAATATTAATAAAACATGGCTTCCAGTCCACACTAGTGGATATTTGGGCCGCAACATGTTTTAATAATGTATATATTATCAGGCTGATCATTTTCATATCACACATGACTGGTGTGGTTGGCCCAGAAGGTGAGATACTGGTTACGTGGGGATGCTGGCTGTCAGGGGAGCAACGTTTGGACTCCTTACTCCCACTTGAAGAGAGCCAATTTTTTTACATTCTGGTGATAAACTGATTTCCTCCAAGGACAATGGGCTAGATTTATCATTAGCTCAGGTCAGAATAATGGAGTGAAAAAGTCCCCAAAAAGTCCCAAACGTTAAAAGTGCTCTGCACTATGCTCGCCAGTTCTCTGAAAGTGGGCGTGTTTTCTTATGTAAATGAATCTCTAGACAGATTTACTATTGGGACTATTTAAAAAGTTGCAAAAAAGTCGCAATTTCACTCAAGTGAGGACCATGCTTATTTTATGAGACTTTTTAATAGAACATGCGACTTTTTCATAAAAACGTGCGACTTTTTCGTAAAGATGTGCGACTTTTGTAAAGCAGCTTACTGACGGATAAACTGCTACCGCCAAACCACATTTATTACAGTCTTAAAGGGCCGATCATAAATCTGACTTGGCTAAAACTGACTTTAGCCA